>NC_142063.1:344781631-345076631 GCF_059756535.1 Pantherophis guttatus
AAGGTATCATTTTAGCACAAATTATCCAACAACTTGTAATCAAAATAATGACTGGAGTCCTCCTTTTCCTTCTGGTATTTGATTGAACATACATACCACGCTCTCTTTTATTTGTCCTCACAACCACAATCCTGTGAGGTAGGCGGGCGTGAGAGAGTGACTGGGCCCAACTTATATGATGAGTTTTCACAAGATCATTTGGACATGGTGATGAAAAAACTCATGCCCTCGTCACCTCCCGCCTGGACTATTGCAACGCTCTCTACATGGGGCTCCCCTTGAGGAGCACCCGGAGGCTCCAACTGGCGCAGAGTGCAGCCGCGCGGGTGGTAATGGGAGCGACATGGCGTTCCCATGTAACACCCCTCCTGCGCGAGCTGCACTGGCTCCCGGTGGTCTTCCGGGTGCACTTCAAGGTTCTGGTTACCACCTTTAAAGCGCTCCATGGCTTAGGACCCGGATACTTGCGGGACCGCCTACTACCACCAATGGCCTCCCACCCGCCGGTACGCTCCCATAGAGAGGGGCTCCTCCGGGTGCCGTCAGCCAAACAATGCCGACTGGCGGCCCCCAGGGGGAGAGCCTTCTCTGTGGGGGCACCTACTATGTGGAACGAGCTCCCCCCAGAGATACGGAGGATCCCAGATCTGCGCACCTTCCGCCGCGCCTTAAAGACCTTTTTATTTCACCAGGCGGGCCTGGCCTAATTTCCCCCCTCTTTTATAAAAGATTTTAAAAATTTTAAATATCTTTTAGTATTTATATATTCAATTTTAAATGGGTTTTAAAAGTTTGGGGTTTTAAATTTGTCGGGGCCAAAATTATTTAATTTGATTTTATTCTATTTTTTAAATTTTGTATTGTATGTGTTTTTATTGTTTGGCTGTGCACCGCCCTGAGTCCTTCGGGAGTAGGGCGGTATAGAAATCTAATAAAATGAAATGAAAATGAAAATGAAAGAAAGCAGGGACATCTAGCTGATATTGACTAATCTTGAAAGTTGGACCTGGTGACTATTTGGATAGGAGACCACCCTGAAATCCACAGGCTGCATTTCCTTACACAGATAGTTCTTGACTTACAACCACAAATGAGCCGACAAAAAAAAAGAAACTCCACCACAATTGGGTGACTGAGCCAATCACCAGGAGGCTGTGAGTTCTAGTCTTGCTAAAGGCATGAAACGACAGCCGGGTGACTTCAGGCCAATCATTCCCTCTCAACCCAACCAACCTCACAGGGTTGTCATTGAGGGGACAATAGGAGGAGGAAGGTGTGTTGGATAGGTTATTTGTAAAAATAATAAAGGTGTGATAACAAATTAATAAAATAAATAAATAAAATTAATTAAATAAATTAATAAAATAAATAAATTAATAAATAAAATTAATTAAATAAAAACAAATAATTAAATGGATGCCACCTTGATTTATGAGGTAATAAAGGTGGGGTAAAAATCAAAAAAGAAAGAAAGAAAAGAAGGAAGAAAGAAAGAAAGAAAGGGAGGGAGGGGGAAGAAAGGAAAGAAGGAAAGAAAAAGGGAAGAAATGAAAGAAGAAGAGGAAGGAAAGCAAGGCAGGAAGGAAGAAAGGAAGAAAGAAAGAAAAAGAGGAAGAAAGAAAAGGAGAGAGGGAGGGAGGGGGAAGAAAGAAAGGAAGGAAAGAAAAAAGGAAGAAACAAAAGAAGAGAGGAAGGAAGGAAGAAAGGAAGGAAAGAAGAAAAAGAAAGGAAGGAAGGAAGAAAGGAAGGAATGAAGAAAGGGTGGGAGGGAGTGGGAGGAAGGAAAGAAAAAGAAGAAGGAAAGAAGAGGAAGGAAAGGAAGGAAGAAGAAGGAAGGAAAAAGAAGAGAAAGGAAAGGAAGAAAGGAAGAAAGAAAGGAAGAAAGAAAAAGAAAGGAAGAAAGAAAGGGAGAGAGGGAGGGAGGGGGAAGAAAGGAAGGAAGGAAAGAAAAAAGGAAACGAAAGAAGAAGGAAAGGAAGGAAGAAAGAAAAAGAAAGGAAGGAAGAAAGAAAGAAAGGGTGGGAGGGAGTGGGAGGAAGGAAGGAAAGAAAAAGAAGGAAAGAAGAAGAGGAAGGAAAGGAAGGAAGAAGAAGGAAGGAAAAAGAAGAAAGGAAGAGAAAGAAAAAGGAAGGAAAGAAAGAAAGAACAGAGGAAAGGAAGGAAGAGGGAGGAAGGAAAGAAAAAAGAGGAAAGGAAGGAAGGAAGGAAGGGGGAAGGAGGGAGGAAGGCAGACCTATCGGTCTCCCATGCTTTGTATACAACACATTATTTTGTGGCAGTTTGTACTGCTTCTCAGACTCATAAATTAGGAGTTGGGTGGTGTTATATGTTCTAGTTTAAACAAATAAACCATTAAAAATTATGGCTGGCTGAATAAAAGCAGTCGGGTGCTTACACGGCAAAGCTTGGCTTGTCATTCACAGCAGTTCGGGTATGCACAACACACAATTGGCTTGACTAATTGCGATGAATTGGTTGGCTTTTTTTAACTGTGCAACATTAAAAGTGGTAACCTAACAAAATACAGATAGTCCTCGACTTACGACCACAATAGAGCCCAGTTTTGGTTACGTTGTTAAGTGAAACATTGGTTAGTTGAGTTTTGCCCCCATTTTACGACCTTGCCTGACGCTGTCGTTAAGCGAATCACTGCAGTTAAGTGAGTAACCCTGCTGTTAAAGTGAATTGGGCTTCCCCATAGACTTTGCTTGTTCAGAAGGTCACAAAAAAGGATCACACGCAACGGTCGTAAGTCTGTTGCTGTGAAGCCAAAGCGATCCGAGTCCTGCTACAGATAATCCTTGATTTACAACCGTTCGTTTAGTGTCCATTCAAAGTTACAACGGCATGGGAAGAAGTGACTTTACGACCGTTTTTCACACTCACGACCGTTTCAGCATCCCCGTGGTCACGTGATCCAAATTAAACTGCTTAGCAACTGACTCATATTTATGACCGCTGCGGTATCCCAAGGTCGTGTGATCCGCTTTTGCGACCTTCTGACCAGCAAAGGCAACGGGGAACCCAGATTCGCTTACCAACCAGGTTAATAACTTATGAACTGCAGCGATTCACTTAACAACGGTGGCAAGAGAGGTCGTAAACTGGGGCAAAACTTACCTAACAAAGGTCTCACTTAACCACAGAAATTTTGGGCTCAATTATGGGTCATAGGTCGAGGACTACCTGTACTCTTGTTATTCTGTACCACTTAAGGACCAATTTTCCGACCCCTTTTACGGTCAGAAGTCGAGGACTACCTGTGCAAAATGGGGGGTGGGAACTTGATTCATGTCAGGGCAACTCTACTTTCATCATTTAACCTCCCTGGACATTTATACCTTGGCTGATATTGAAAAACTGAAGATAACTAGTATTTGGTGGATGGGAGACCATCAGGTGATCCCAGAATCATAATCAGGTCAGGTAAAGACCGAACGAGGACACGCTAATATGTGAGCATGTTTTAGCATGTTGTGCAATCCAGTTTGGTTAATTGATAATTTAATTTACGCAATGGACCCAACAAGGGGTTCATTTAGTATCTAGGTTAAGCATAATAAATGCTCAATCATAAGCAAATAAAATATTTAATCTGCATATTACATTAGCCGACAGTGTTCTAGTTTCATTTGTATTCCTGCTTTTACAACTGCGTAATTTGAGACAGCCTGTAACTAAAGGCTACAGGTCGTCCTCGACCTACGACCACAATGGTTGCTCAGTGAGACCGTTGTTCAATGAGTTTTGCCCCGCTTTGCGATCTTCCTTGCCACCGTTGTTATGCGAATCACTGCAGTTGTTAAGTGAGGAACACGGTTGTTAAGCGAATCTGCCTTCTCCTTCGACTTTGCCCGTGACAAGATTACAAAAGGGGAATCACACGATCCCAGGACATTGCAATTGTCATAATTACACGTCGGTTGTTAAGTACCCGAATTTTGATCACCTGACTATGGGGATGCTGCAACGGTTGTAAGTGTGAAACCCAGTTTTTTCAGTGCCGTGGTAACTTTGAACAGTCACTCAATGAATGGTTTACTTATCTCGGTTTCTATTTTTTTTTTTTTTAATTTGATTTATATGCCGCCCTTCTCCGGAGACTCAGGGCGGCTTACAATGCGTTAATAGCCTTCATCCTTTTGTATATTTGTATATTTATACAAAGTCAGCTTATTGCCCCCACAAACTGGGTCCTCAATTTACCTACCTTAGAAAGGATGGAAGGCTGAGTCAACCTTGAGCCTGGCGAGATTCGAACCTGCAGTAATTGTAGGCAGCTGAATGTTAATAACAGGCTATTAGTCTGCTGAGCCACCAGGCTCTGTAGTATCCCTGGTGCTGTCTGAATTTATTTGCTTGCAATGTTGCATAACCCAACTAGGTAACATCATCAGTTTCAGGGAGTGTGGGGTTTGCTCCCTCTTTTTATTCAGTAGCTTGTCCTGCCAGCGTGTGGTTTTCTCCTTATTAGTTCCTTAATCAACGTATTGTTTTTTGCTTGTTTGTTTGTCTGGGGTTACTCCCTTCTTATCTGGGTGTTGGCTATGGAATAAGAATAGAACAGAATTGAAAAACTTTATTGTCACTTTGAATCTACATTAATCGGCATACATTAAAGTGAAATTTCGTTGCATAGCTCTCAAAGGGTTACCACCTCCAATATACAGTACATACAGTAGTGGCCAAAATTGTGGAAACCTTTTGGGGAAAGTGTATTTTCTAAAACTAGCTAATAACACCACTTTTTTTTTTTTTTTGGAGTAGTAATATCATAAAATTATATATCAATGGAAAGATAATTGAATCCAGAATGTAATGCAATCACTTTTAGGAAGGATTTGCTATTAGAATAGCAGTTGCAGTATAAAGAAGAAAAGTGAAACAGGTAGAAAAAAATGAGATACACAGAAATGATCCCCATGTCAGTGAATCCTTAGTTGGGTAACCTTTAGCATGAATGATGGCCTTACAACGTCTTTTTATTTATTTATTTATTTATTTATTTATTTATTTATTTATTTATTTATTTATTTATTTATTTATTTATTTATTTATTCCGCCCTTCTCCGGAGACTCAGGGCGGCTTACAATGCGTTAAGCAATAGCCTTCATACTTTTGTATATTTTATACAAAGTCAGCTTATTGCCTCCACAAACCGGGTCCTCATTTTACCCACCTTAGAAAGGATGGAAGGCTGAGTCGACCTTGAACTCGGTGAGAATTGAACTCGCAGTAATTGCAGGCAGCTGGATGTTAAATGCTGCCTTAGTAGGAGGCATTAGCCTCCTACGCCACTCAGTCTTCCCATGGAGTGAACCCAGTGTTTTAGTTCTGCAGCTGTTATCATGTGAAACCAAGATGGAATGATGGCTTCTATTAACTGGGTTTTATTGCCGGGTCGCTTCTGACTAGCAAGTTTCTTTAGTCGGCTCCATAGATTTTCTTTTTCTTTCTTTCTTTCTTTTTTTTAAATATTTTATTAGTTTTAAAAGTAAAACAATGGACATTGCTCAACGTCTCTGGTTTTTAACATTTGCGTCTAAATCAAGTTAATAAGTAATCTATTCCTTGATCTAGATACAAATTTACATATCTCCTATTTCATTATATATCAAGTATGCAGTATTTTACTTCCTAAACAACTATGCGTGTATTTAATAAACCTATATTACATTCACAAATTCAATATACATTGATATATTGATATATATTGATACATACATTTCCAGATATTCGTTATCCCTTGTTTTTGGCATTCTTTCTCTTATCTAGAAGAGCCTTGGTAGTACAGTGGTCTAAAGCACCCTGTTATTAAGACCAGCTGCCTGCAATTACTGCAGGTTCAAATCTCGCCAGGCTCAAGGTTGACTCAGCCTTCCATCCTTTCTAAGGTAGGTAAATTGAGGACCCAGTTTGTGGGGGCAATAAGCTGACTTTGTATAAATATACAAAAGTATGAAGGCTATTGCTTAACGCATTGTAAGCCACCCTGAGTCTCCGGAGAAGGGCGGCATATAAATCAAATTAAAAAATAAATAAATCTAACCAATTATAAAATTTATTCCAGATTTCATAGTATGTTGATTCACTTTTGTCTTTGAGTTCTAAAGTAAGTCTGTCCATCTCTGCGCAGCTGTAAATTTTGTGTATTACTTCTTCTGAAGGTATTTCTTTACACTTCCATTTTTGAGCAAATGCTATTCTTGCCGTGGTAAGTATATGCAGTATTAAGGCTCCATAGATTTTCAATGGGGTTAAGGTGTGGGCTCTTCCCAGGCCATTCCAGCAGTGGAATAGGATTATCTTGAAACTCCATTAAAAAAAAAAAGTGGTGTTATTAGCCATCAAACCTCAAAAATACAACTTTTCCCAAAAGGTTTCCACAATTTTGGCCACTACTGTAAACACGAATGAATGAATGTGTCAGGTTTCGAGGTCATCTCAAATAAATTGCATTTCAAACAAAGTCTTTGAAGAAAAACTCCCGTTTATTAAGCACGACATTCTAACTCCGACTCATCTCAGCCAACACTGACTTCCACTGACCCAAAACCCTCCCTTTCCGTTCCCCACTCCCCTGCACTCATTGGCCATCTTCCAAGTCACTCTACCCCTAATCTACTGCTCCAGTTCAAAGGAATTTCCCCCCTCCCATCCCATCTCCTAGGGGATATTATCTCCAGGGAAAAGAAGTAGGTGAAAAGTCAAACGTCCCTTTCCAGACGCCTCCGCTTCTCCTTCTTATGTCAGCACTAGAGTAACTGCAGCTTGAAGTGCTGACAGAATGAATGAATGAATAAATAAATAAATAAATACAAAATTATGCATATACCCACATCTATTATATGATTCTTTTTTGGGTGGTCTCTTTTGAATGGTATTTTCTCCCCGTCTATCTATTGATAAATGAAACATCTGGAAGCCAAGAAGGAAACTCAGAAAGGAGCAAGCTTTTCCCAGTTCAATCCACAGCTGCAAATAAATATTATATTACTGAAGTGACATGATAAGGTGACCTGATGGCCGTCTTCCAATATTTGAGGGGCTGCCACAGAAAAGAGGACAAGAAGAAACTCATCCTGGAGAGAAGCAACCTGGAACTAAGGAGGAATTTCCCTGACAGCGAAAATGAGATCTTCTGACCAGCAAATTCAATTAACAACCGGGTTAGTAATATATCAACTGCAGTGTTTCACTTCACAACTGTGGCAAGAAAAGTCATCAAATGGGGCAAAACTCACTTAACGAAGGTCTCACTTAACAACAGATGATTGGGGCTCAATTGTGGTCATAGGTCGAGGATTACTGGATTTATTAAATGTATATGCCACCTGATCTGCAGAGCCAAAGATGATATGGGGAGGTGCTGTCTATTCAGATCGGGAAGGGAAACTATGATGACTTGTGGACTTCAGTTCCCAGAATTCCTAAACCAGCCATATTCAGGAATTCTGGGAGTTGAAGTCCACCGGTCATAAAGGGGCCATACGGTAGTTTGCGATATACAATCTTTCGTTTAGTGACCATTTGAAGTTACAGCAGAACTGAAAAAAGCGAACTATGGCCATTCTTCACACTTATGACCATTGCTGTGGTCATAAGTTACATGATCAAAATTCAGACGCTTGGCAACTGACTCATATTTATGATGGTTGCAGCGTCCTGGGGTCACGTGATAGTCTTTGGCGACTTTCTGACAAGTAGAGTCAATGGGGGGAGCCAGATTCGCATAACGACTGCATTACTAACTTAACAACCGCAGCGATTCGCTTAACGAATAGGGCAGGAAAGTTCGTACAACGGGGGTAAATCTCACTGAACAAGTGTCTTGCTTAGCGACAGATGTTTGGGGCTCAGTTATGGTCGTAAATTGAGGACTACCTGGAGTTGCTGAGCTCCAGGGCTCATTATGGTCGTAAATTGAGGACTACCTGGAGTTGCCCAGCTCCAGTACAGATGCTTTTTTAAAAAATCATTGTGGATTTTTCTCGGTGTGGCTATAAATTTTCTTTTTGATTGCTTTTTGTCCAGGTTAGGCTTCGGTTTGGCTGCAACACACACACAATCTTTAATCCCTTAAAAACAAAATATCCACCCAACAAGTAACATTCAAACAAATGGCCGAAATCCGCGTTGGGCATCTCTCAATCCACCATCTGCCCAATCAGGTTTAATCCTGGCAGGAACGCGGTTCCCGATCCCCAAACACAGACTGGTATTTGGATTTTAAAAACAACGTGGGGAGACGGTTACGGGCTGCGATCTCGGTGGCGGGAAACCCTCCTGGAAATCTAACCGGGGGTGGGGAATTACAGGAATGCAGCCCCCCCTTTTTTTCCCCCCTCCCCAATAGATACATTGTGGCGGGTGGTCCGAGGAAGTTTGTATCTTAAAGCAAACGTTCCCTGCTCTTTCCGCGTGGAGGGGCCACTTTGAGTGAGGGGGCCATGAAGACCCTTGGGCGGGAGGGGAACCCATCTCCCGCAGTCTCGGGGATCGCGGTTGAATAGCCGGCGGCATGGAACGCTCAGGGTCTCAGCGTTCGGCTGCATGGAACGTTCAGAGCTCCAGCGTTCCACGGGATAGAACGTTCGGAACTCCCGCGTTCGGCCGGATGGAACGCTCAGGGTCTCAGCGTTCGGCTGCATGGAACGTTCAGAGCTCCAGCGTTCCACGGGATAGAACGTTCGGAGCTCCCGCGTTCGGCCGAATGGAACGCTCAGGGTCTCAGCGTTCGGCTGCATGGAACGTTCAGAGCTCCAGCGTTCCACGGGATAGAACGTTCGGAGCTCCCGCGTTCGACTGGATGGAACGTTCAGGGTCTCAGCGTTCGGCTGCATGGAACGTTGAGAGTTCTAGCGTTCGACGACCTGATGGAACGCTCAAAGGCTTCTTCTCCAACGCTTGTATGGAACGTTCAGAAGTCTGGCGTTTCGACCGGCTGGAACGCTCGCCTCTCCAACGTTCCACTATAGAACGTTGACTTCCCATAGCCGTTCCGATAGAACTTTCACTGCTGGCGGCGCAGACCGCGTTCTAGTCGAACCACGCCCCCCCCACTCCACTCCACTCCACTCCAGAACCGGGCCGTTGCTTGCAGCGAATCCTGCGTGGAGTGGGAAGAGAAGTGGGGGACGGGTGGGGTCTCGGTGAATGGGAAAGCAAGGGGGCGGGGTGGGAGAGAGAGAGAGAGAGAGAAAGAGGGAGAGAGGGAAAGAGAAAAAGGAAAGAAAGAGGGAGGGAAGGAGGGAGAAAAAGGAAAGAAAGGAAGAGAGAGGGAGGGAGAGAGAGAAAAGGGAAAGAAAGAAAGAGGGAGGGAGGGAGGGAGAGAAAGAAAAGAAGGGAGGGAGAGAGAGAGAAAGGAAAAAAGAGGGAGGGAGAAAAAGGAAAAAGAGGGAGGGACAGAGAGAAAGAAAGAGGGAGGGAGAAAGAATGGAAAGAATGTGGGAGGGAGGGAGAGAGAGAAAGGAAAGAAAGGGAGGAAGGGAGGGAGAGAGAGAAAGGAAAGAAAGAGGGAGGGAGGGAGAAAAAGGAAAGAAAGAAAGGGAGGGAGGGAGAGAGAAAAGGGAAAGAAAGAAAGGGAGGGAGAGAAAGAAAAGGAGGGAGGGAGAGAGAGAGAAAGGAAAGAAAAAGAGAGAGAGAAAGGAAAGAAAGAGGGAGGGAGGGAAAGAAAGAGGAAGGAAGGGAGGGAGGGAGAAAGGAAAGAAAGAAGGAGGGAGAGTAAGGAAAAAAAGAGGGAGGGGGAGAGAGAGTGAGAAAAAGAGAGGGAGGGAGAAAAAGGAAAGAAAGGAAGGAAGAGGGAGGGAGGGAGGGAGAAAAAGGAAAAAGAAAGAGAGGGAGAAAGAGAGAAAGAAAGAGGGAGGGAGAAAGAAAGAAAAGAAAGAATGTGGGAGGGAGGGAGAGAAAGAAAAGAAAGAAAGAGGGAGGGAGAGGGAGAGAGGAAGCGCCCCGGTCGCCTTCGAGCCCCCCACGCCCTTCCCTTCCGACCGCCGTCTCTCTCGGCCGACGGTCGCAGCAGCAGCAGCAGCAGCAGCGGCGGCGGCGGCAGCTCCTCCCTCCCCTCCGCCTTCTCCTCCACTGCCCGGCCTGCTGTTGACAAACAGCCGGCCAGGGCGGGTCTGGGCGGGCGTCGGGCCGCGGGGAGTGCGTGCCTGCCTCTCTCTTGCCCCGCCGGGGGAGGGCGGGGAGCGCCGAGCGAGAGGCTCCGGGAGCTCCTGGAGGCCGGGCGGAGCAGAGCAAAGCCGGCGGCCCGTTGGGATGTGGCAGACTCTGGCCCTGGGCTTGGTCTTCTTCCCGGCTCTCTTCGCCGCTTGCATCCGCAGCCTGCGCTGGCTGGCGCCGGCATGGAGCCTCAAAGATCGGATCCTTCTCAGCGGCAGGTACCGGCTGGCACCGGGCGGGGGAGGAAGCCGGGCAGCATCCCCGGAGGAAGGCGGCGGGAGACCCCCCCTCCTTCCTCCCCCGATCCCCGGATCTGCTCAGGAAGCCGTGCAAAAATAGCCAGCGGGGGCGGCGGGCTCAGCCGAGAGAAGCTGCAGAGAGCGCTTTCGCGGGGATCGAACCTGTTGCTTGCGCAAGAAAAGCTGAGTTGCGGAAGGATTGGAGGGTGGGAAGGGGGCGAGGGGCTGGGGAAGAGCGGAGCCCCCCCCCGTCCCGCTCCTTCCCGAGGGGTGGGATCTTGGGGGTGGGCTCTCTCTCTCCCCCCTCCCGCCCCGCAGATGGGGGGCGCCAGGTTGGGGAAGCTACTGCTCACCCCCCCCCCCAAGCCCCGTTGTGCCAAGGACTGCAGGCTTCTGGCTTGGCATGGCCAAGATTTGGTCCTTCTGCAGAGATAGGGAGGAAGGGAGGGAGAGAGAGAGGGAAAGAAAGAAAAGGAGGGAGGGAGGGAGAGGGAGAAAGAGAAGGGAAGGAAGGAAGGAAGGAGAAGAAGGAAGAAAGAAGAAAGGAAGGAAGGAAGGAAGGAAGGAATGTAACAGTAACAGAGTTGGAAGGGACCTTGGAGGTCATCTAGTCCAACCTCCTGCTCAGGCAGGAGACCCCTACTAGGGATTCGAACCTCCGAACTGCCAACCTTTCTGATCGACAATCTCGGTGTCTTAGCCACTGAACCACCTAGTGAGGCAAGAGAGAAGGAAGGAAAGAAAGGAAAGAAAGAGAGAGAGAGAGAGAGAGAGAGAGAAAGAGAGAGGGAGACAGAAAAAGAAGGAAAGAAAGAAAGGAAAGAAAGAGGAAACAGAAAAGAAAGAAAAGAAAGAAAGAAGGAAGAAAGAGAAAGAAAGAAAAAGAAAGAAAGAAAGAAAGAAAGAAAGAAAGAAAGAAAGAAAGAAACCGGGTTGAGTTAAGCAAGGATGAAATCTGCTCGGTGTCTTAGCCACTGAACCACCTAGTGAGGCAAGAGAGAAGGAAAGCAAGAAAGGAAAGAAAGAAAGAGAGAGAAAGAAAGAGAGAGGGAGACAGAGAGAGAAAAGAAGGAAAGAAAGAGAGGAAAGAGAAAAGAAAGAAAAGAAAAAAAGAAGGAAGAAAGAGAGAGAGAGAGAGAGAGAAAGAAAGAAACCAGGTTGAGTTAAGCAAGGATGAAACCTGCTCGGTGTCTTAGCCACTGAACCACCTAGTGAGGCAAGAGAGAAGGAAAGGAAAGAAAGAGAGAGAGAGAGAAAGAAAGAGAGAGGGAGACAGAGAAAGAAAAAGAAGGAAAGAAAGAAAGGAAAAAAAGAGAGGAAAGAGAAAAGAAAGAAAAGAAACAAGGAAGAAAGAGAGAGAGAGAGAGAGAAAGAAAGAAAGAAAGAAAGAAAGAAAGAAAGAAAGAAAAGAAAAAAAAAACCGGGTTGAGTTAAACAAGGATGAAACCTGCTGTGTGAAGAAGATGCCAACCTTGGCATAAAAGTTCTCGACTTACGACTGCAAGGGAGTCCAAAGTTTCCATTGCTGAGAGAGACAGCGGTTAAGTGAGTTTTGCCCCGTGTTATGGCATTTCTTTGCCACGCTTGTTAAGGCAATCCCTGCACCGGTTAAGTAAGGAACGCAGAGGTTTGGCAAATCTGGGCTTTCCCGTTGACATTGCTTGTCGGAATGCCGCCAAAGGGAAGACCCCTGGGGCACTGCAACCGTCATAAATACGAGTCGGTCGCCGAGCGTCTGAATTTTGATCACGTGACCAAGGGGATGTTGCAACAGTCATTAAGTGTGAGCAAATGGTCGCCATTTTGGGTTTTTTAGTGCTGTTGTAACTTCAAACAGTCACTAAATGAACGGTTGTAAGTCGAGGACTACCTGTATGGCCCCTTTATGACCGGTGGATGTCAACTCCCAGAATTCCTGAGCGTGGCTGGCTCGGGAATTCTGGGAGTTGAAGTCCGCAAGTCGTAAAGTGTGAAAAATGGTCGTTAAGTCGTTTTTTTCGGTGCCGTGGTCATTTGAAACGGTCACTAACTGAATGGTTGCAAATTGAGGATGACCTATAATTCTCTGGGAGCCCCTTAGGACATTACAAATTCCTCCACAGTGTCCTGTTTTCCTTTCTGACCAGGAAATTGAGGAAGATGAGGTGATCTGGGTTCTAATCCGGATCAAAGGAGGAAGCATTAATTCAAAATTTACTCATGATTCAACTAGCAAACTTTACACGTAACAAATACCAGTAGTAAGCCTCACTTTTGCTTCGTGGTACAATTAGTGGCTCCATCCTGAAAATGGCATACACAAGCAATCCTCAATTTACAAAGATTCACTTAGTGACTGTTACCACAGCAGTGAGAACTTGACTTGTGACCGGTCCTTGCACTTACGACCCTCACAACATCCCTATGGTCTTGAATTTGGGCACTTAGCAACTGGCATGTAACAGGTAGTCCTCGTCTTATGACCACAATTGAGCCCAAGATTTCTGCTGCTAAGCGAGGCGTTTGTTAAGTGAGCTTTGCCCCATTTTACGACCTTTCTTGCCACTGTTGTTAAGTGAATCGCTGCAGTTGTTAAGTGAGTAACATGGTTGTTAAGTGAGTAACATGGTTGTTAAGTGAATCTGGCATCCCCGTTGGCTTTGCTTGTGAGAAAGTCGCCAAAAGGGGGTCATGTGACTTTGGGACACAGCAACGGTCGTAAGTATGAATCGGTTGCCAGGCGTCTGAATTTTGATCACGTGACCCATGCTGGGGATGCTGCAAAGGTTGTATCTGTGAAAAATGGTCATATTTTTCAGTGCCGTTGTAACTTTGAACCATCACTAAATGGACTGTTGTAAGTTGAGGACTACCTGTATTTATGACAGTTTCAGCATGAAGGATCATGTGATCGCCACAAGCAAGGTCAATGGGGGAAGCTGGATCCACTTAACAACCAGGTGATTCACTTAACAACCACAGGGACTGGCTCAACAACAGTGGCAAAAAAGGTTGTAACATCAGACGCAACTCACTTAAGAACAATTTTGCTTAGAAATGGGAATCCTAGTCCTAATTCTGGTTGTAAGTAGAGGACTACGTGTGATTACATTTTAGGGACAAAACATTAAATATTACAGGCGTTCCCAATTTACAACCATTCACTTAGTGACCATTCAAAACGACAATAGCACTTTTTCACACTTATGACCGTTGCGGCATCCTTGTGGACCCGTGATAAAAATTCACACACTTGACTAACCGATTCATACTTACGACGGTCGCAATATCTTGGGATCATTTGATTCTGTTTTGGGACCTTCTAACAAGCCAAGTCAATGGGGAAGACGGATTCACTGAACAACCCTGTTACTCACTTAACAACCACAATGCTTCGCTTAACAACGGTGGCAAGAAAGGTTGTAAACTGGAGCAAAGCTCACTTAACAAATGTCTCACTTAACAACAGAAATTTTGGGTTCAGTTGGGGCTGTAAGTCAAGGGTTACTTAATTTATGAGCCATGAGCCAAACTTCAAAGAAAATACAGTCATTTATTAGGAGCACCATTTCGGCAATATTCGGGTGCAGTTAGAACTAATCCCACGTAGATTTACGTTCCCCTATGACCCGGTCTCTCCCCTCCTGCCTGGCCATGTCATAAATCACATTCTCCAATTAACCACTTTGGCTGGCTATGAAACCCAACACCCTCCGACTGATTGTGGTAAGAAAGCATCTATGGAATGCAGCTTCAGTTAGGGAAATCGATCAGCTCCATCAGTTCTCCCTCCCTCCTGCTCATGGCAACTTGAAAGCTTTGCAAGTGAACAGTCGTATCTATGTCCAATGTTTTTAATTTTCAACTGCTAATAAAAAACTTTTTATAAAAAAAAAGAAACATCCCTAAATAGGACAGCATAGAGCCGCGATCTCCGCTACCGGTTTACCAGAACTGGGACGGACCGGCTGAATACCACCTCTGCTCTGCTTCCCAATCACCGGTTCACATCGTCCCATTTCAGCAAGTTTCTAGATCTCATTAGGTAGGAATTCCCTCTCCTTGTTTCCTTGGGCGTGATGACAGACGTGGATCGATGGCCGAAAAGACTGCCATTGTTATTACAACGGTAAGATGTGTGAATAAGATCGTTGCAAGTGGCGACAACTGAAATAACCTGTCTGAGGTCGGAAGTGAAGCAACCATCGATCTAATTAACACTTACTCATGGTTGCTTAACGTCAAAAGTTCAGTCACAGGACTGACTCAGTTTATGACCAACTTGCCCCACAGTGGGTATCCAATATTCTTACCACCGGTTTGCCGCGCACGCCATCGGTGCATGCATCCGGCCTCAAAAACGTGGCTAAATAGGGCGACATTACACCACCCACAGTCGCTGCTACCGGTTCTCACGAACCGGCCAGTGGTGAAATGTAAAATTTGTTACTCCAAGTTCTGTGGGCGTGGCTTGGTGGTGGTGGGGTAAAGTGACTGGGCGGGCGTGGCTAATTTTTTTTTTTTTTACTTTTAAAAGCATTTTTTCTACAACCTCTTCTGCCGAACAGGTTGTAGAAAAAAGTGCTTTTAAAAGCCTCTGACGATCCCAGCTGAGCCACGTGATCATCAGAGGCTTTTTTTTTTTTTACTTTTAAAAGCATTTTTTCTACAACCTCTTCTGCCGAACAGGTTGTAGAAAAAAATGCTTTTAAAAGCCTCTGACGATCCCAGCTGAGCCGCGCGATCGTCAGAGGCTTTTTTAAAAAAACTTTTAAAAGCATTTTTTTCGGCCGAAGAGGCTGTAGAAAAAAATGCTTTTAAAAGCCTCTGATGATCCCAGCTGAGCCGCGCGATCGTCAGAGGCTTTTTTTTTTACTTTTAAAAGCATTTTTTTCGTCCAAAGAGGTTGCAGAAAAAAATGCTATTAAACGTTTTTTAAAAAGCCTGTGATGATCGCGTGGCTCAGCTGGGCGGTGGGGGGCCCCAGGGATTTTTGCTACTGGTTCTCTGAACCACCCGCCGCCATCGCTACCGGATCGGGCGATCCGGTCTGAACTGGGAGTATTTCATCCCTGGAACCGACTGAATGCCACCTCTGGACTTGCCTTATGACCATTATGGCTGGGCTCCATTGCGATCTTAACTCATAGGATACCTGTATTCCGGTGTTGGCGCAAATGCTTGCCATTCGCCGGCGTCCAGTGTCATCCAGTTAGTCCTCGACTTATGACCGCAACGGAGCCCCAAATGTCTGCTGCTAAGCGAGACGGTGGTTAGGTGAGTTCTGCTCCTTTTTTACGACCTTCCTTGCCACAGTTGTTAAGCGAATCACGGCCGTCATTAAGTTAGGAACACCGTTGTTAAGCGAATCTGGCTTGACTTTGTTCGTCAGAAGGTCGCCAAAAAAGGGAAATCGCTGCAACCGTCCTAAGTACGTGCCAGTTGCCAAGTGTCCGAATTTCGATCGTGTTGCTGCAACGGTCGTAAGGGTGAAAAACGGTCATGGGCCCTTTTTTTTTTCCAGTGTTTCGAACGGTCACTAAATGAAAAGTTGTAAGTCAAGGACTACCTACTGAAAACGCTGCCCTAGGAATAGAAGACCCAAGTTCAAATCCTCCTCACTTTTTGACGTTTAATGCCTTGGGGGGGGCAGTTGTTGTCTGTCAGCGCAACCTCGCAGGAACGTTGTAAGAGATATTCCGAGAAGAATACGCTGGGGGCCCGGATGTTTGCTCGTGGAAGTAAAGCTTTAGGGCCAAGGAATTTGAAACCCGTGGTATCTTTTTTGCCCTTGAGGTGAGGTGCGCCCTGGATTAATGCAAGGAAATAAGTTGTGTTGTTGTGCACCCACAGGGAGGGAGGCGCCCCTTGACAATTAGTGTGACAATCACTGGTGTCTACCTCCTCCCAAGAGAGAATGTGTCAACTTTAGTCTGTGACTAACCAGATCTAATTGAGTAACACCTAGATTGGGACAGACCAAACCGCCGAGAAGAATGAACAAGGAATTTCCCTCTCTTCAGATCTCTCACCTTGAAGTTATTGCTCCTCACTGAGATCTAGCTGCTTGACGCGTCGGGCTGTTTCTCCCAGCCGCAAATGAGCCATCCGCTTAAGAGAGGCTCGGAAGAACATTTGGGATAGAACGATGTCGCACATCGGGAAATGTACCCGATAGTCCTTGATTGACGACGATTCGTTTAGTGACTGTTTGAAGTTACAACGGCACTGAAAAAAGGGACTTGCGTTTCACACAACCATTGCAACATCCCCATGGTCATGTGATCAGAATTCAGGCGCTGGGCAAGGGGCACGGACTTATGACGGTTGCAATCTCCCGGGGTCATGTGATCAAGGGGGTGGTGATTCAGCTGGTTCGGATCGGTTCAGGCAAAGCGGTAAAGGCGACTCAGCCAGTTCGGACCGGTTCGGGCGAAGCGGTAGAGGCGACCTGCCCTGGCGCTATGCTGTTCTATTTAGCTATCCACGGAAGGCATCCATGCACATTTTTGATGCGCGGCGAACTGATGGTAAAACCCACTTCTGCATGCGATCATCTTTTGTGACCTTCTGACAATGGGGAAGCCCGATTCGCTGAATGACTGCACGGTTCACTTAACAACGGCGGTGGTTGTGGTCTTAAGTCGAGGACTACCCCGTAACTGGTGGGGGGGTGTCGTTTCCCAGCTGCTTAAGGTGAGATACAGCACCTGAATCCTTTTGATCAAGGGGCTTCAGCCTTAGAGCCCCAGCAGTGCACAATTTTGGATTTTGGGTTGTCTTTTTCGTTTGTGCGGAAAAAAATTTCCAGTCCTCAAACTTACGACCACAATTCCCGTGGCTAAGCGAAACAGTAGATAAGTGATTTCGGCCCCATTTTACGACTTTCCTTTCCACGGTTGCTAAGTGAATCGCTGGAGGTGTTTTTTTTGTTTTTGTTTTTAATTTGATTTATATGCTGCCCTTCTCCGGAGACTCAGGGCGGCTTACAATGCGTTAAGCAATAGCCTTCATCCTTTTGTATATTTATACAAAGTCAGCTTATTGGCCCCACAAACTGGGTCCTCAATTTACCTACCTTAGAAAGGATGGAAGGCTGAGTCAACCTTGAGCCTAATTTTCTCCCTCTTTTATAGAAGATTTTTAATTTTAAAATATCTTTTAGTATTTTATATATTCAATTTTAAAATTGGTTTTAAATAGTTTGGGGTTTTAAATTTGTTCGGGGCCAAAATTATTTAATTTGATTTTATTCTACTTTTTTTTTTTTTTTTAATTTGATTTATATGCCGCCCTTCTCCGGAGACTCAGGGCGGCTTACAGTGCGTTAAGCAATAGCCTTCATACTTTTGTATATTTATACAAAGTCAGCTTATTGCCCCCACAAACTGGGTCCTCATTTAACCTACCTTAGAAAGGATGGAAGGCTGAGTCGACCTTGAGCCTGGGGAGATTCGAACCTGCAGTAATTGCAGGCAGCTGTGTTAATAACAGGGTGCTTTAAACCACTGTAGTACCAAGGCTCTTTTAAATTTTGTACGTATGTGTTTTATTGTTTGGCTGTGCACCGCCCTGAATCCTTCGGGAGTAGGGCGGTATAGAAATCAAATAAAAGAAAAGAAAGAAAAGAGCCTGGTGAGATTCGAACTTACAGTAATTGCAGACAGCTGGTGTTAATCAGAATGTTAAGGCTTCCCCGTTGATTTTGCTTGGGAGAGGGTCACGAAACGTGATTACATGACCCCGTCGTAAATATGAACCAGTTGCCAAGCATCTGAATTTTGATCTCGTGCGTACGGGGTCAACGCAATGGTCGAAAATGTGCTATCTCTTCGAACAGTCACTAAACAAACTGTCGTAACTTGAGAACTATCTGTATTTTATGCGCCGCTGGTTTGCGTCCAAAGAAAATGCCAATTCAGGATTCCTACATATTATGCTGCTTTGGGGGTTCATACTAGAACACCCACTGGCCTCAGACTGAATGTACGAGTCGTTCTCGATTAGTGACCACAATTGGGACTTGCAATTTGGTTGTTAAGTGGAGCAATTGTTAAGTGAAACCATGCCTGGTCTTATGATCTAACAAGTGGTCCTCACTTAACAATGCCCATTTGAACTTGCAACAGCACTGAACGATAGGATTGTTATCCGTGAATTTCCTGCCTGCTTCCCATATGCAAAGGCAATGGGGAAGCCAGCGGGAAGTCAGAAGTCATGTTATAAATAGGACATCTTTGTTTAATAGCAGTAACCAGGACTGCTGGAACTGCTCTTGCGCTATACGACCTTACTGTTTAGTGACAGAAATTTCACTCCTAATTACCATTATTAAACCAGGATTGCCTATACTTCAGCTGTACAGACCCGCAAAGTTTATAAGTGCCAGGATTGATTGCAAAGTTACTTTTTAAAATCGCTGTTATAGGTGTGAAAGATCGCTAAACAAGGGCTATAATACTTCAGGGGTGAAATGTTCCTGGTTCGGACCGGATCACACGATCCGGTAGCGATGGCGGTGGGTGATAGCAAAAATCCCTGCCTCTCCCACACCCATGCCCAGCTGAGCCGCGCGATCATCAGAGGCTTTTGTTTTTTTTACTTTTAAAAGCATTTTTTTCGGCCGAAGAGGTTGTAGAAAAAATGCTTTTAAAAGTTTAAAAAAAAAAAAAAAAGCCTCTGACGATCAGGCAACGCAGCTGGGATCGTCAGAGGCTTTTCAAAGCATTTTTTTACAACCTCTTCTGCCGAATGCTTTGAAAAAACCTCTGACGATCCCAGCTGAGCCACGCGATCATCAGAAGCTTTTTTTTTTACTTTTAAAAGCATTTTTTCGTCGGAAGAGGTAAAAAAAAATGCTTTTAAAAGTAAAAAAAAAAAAAAACCCTCTGATGATCGTGTGGCTCAGCTGGGCATGGTGGTGGTGGGGGGGGCGCAGGGATTTTTGCTACCGGTTCTCCGAACCACCCGCCACCATCGCTACCGGATCAGGCGATCCGGTTCGAACCGGGAGCATTTTACCCCTGGCCACACAGCTGTTAAGCGAATCCGGCTTCCCCACTGACTTGGCTTGTCAGAAGGTCGCAAAAGGGGATCACGTGACTATCCCCCCCCCGGGACACTGAAACCGTCATAAAAAGGAGTCTGTTGCCAAGTGTTTGAATTTTAACCGCATGATCCTGGGGATGTTGCAACGGTTGTAAGTATGAAAAAGGCACGTATTTGAGGCCGGGCACATGCTCTCACATTTGCGAACCGGTAGGGAAAGTAAGCGAATACTGATCATAAATCACGTTTTTCAGCGCCATTGTCGCTTCGGACGGTCGCTAAACAAACGGTTGTAAGTCGAGGACTACGTGTATTCCTTAATATTGAAGGAGGTTAGTCGGAGGGCGTTTTTGTTTTACAAAACAACCAAACAACCAGAAAAAACCTTATTAAGGGAAGAATTATCTCGCTTTTGGGACAAAAGGTTTCCGAGACCAGTTTGCAAAAATCAGTAGCATAAAGAGAGTGTGATTGTCGGGTTTTGCAGATGGGAAAAAATACGACACGCGAGGTAAAACACACAGGGAGGGAGAAGGAAAAAAGCAGGCTTAACACACACACATATCCCAGAGGTGGAATTCAGCCGGTTCACACCGGTTCAAGCGAACCGGTAATAGTGACCTGCGGGTGAGGCCACCCGTCCGAGCGCAAATCCCGTCCTATATCATTGTGTTTTTGACGCTGCACACATGCGCGGCCGGCACGTGTGAGCGAATTGCCGTGTTGTTCGATGCTGCATGGATGTGTAGATGGCATGTGCAAGCGAATTGCCGTGGTGCACATGCACATTTCCGGTGCTGGGTGAACCGGTAGCTACAGTATGTGAATTTCTGCAAAAATTCCCCACTGGATTTCGGTTTAAAAGCAGGGGGAAATTTAGTCACCGCCAGACCTCAAAAAATATTCATAGAATTGCTTCACTTCCTTCTCCCCTGCTGACTTTGGGGTGGATTCGGTTAACCAGGACGAAAAAAAGAAAAGAAAAGAAAAGAAAAGAAAAGAAAAGAAAGGAAAGGAAAGGAAAGGAAAGGAAAGGAAAAGAAAGAAGAAAAGAAAAGAAAAGAAAAGAAAAGAAAAGAAGAGAAAAGAAGAAAAGAAAAGAAAGGAAAGGAAAGGAAAGAAGAAAAGGAAAGGAAAGGAAAGGAAAAGAAAAGAAGAAAAGAAAGGAAAGGAAAGGAAAGGAAAGGAAAAAAGAAAAGAAAAGAAAAGAAAAGAAAAGAAGGAAAGGAAAGGAAAGAGAAAAGAAAAGAAAAGAAAAGAAAAGAAAAGAAAAGAAAAGAAAAGCACACAAAAAATAAACCCCTCCAGTTAAATACTACTACTTATGTGAGGTCTGGAGACAAATGACTTTCCATCATCGTTGCTCCGCGCTGCCGTCGATATTTGGAGGTAGACTGCTCCTGAGGCTGGAGGCTCTACGGTAGAGCCGACAAGGTTTTTTTTTCCTCCCCACTCCTTGCCGTCAGGAGCAATACGTCTGATTCCTGGAAATGGCATTTTTTAAAATAAACCCCCCCCCCCAAAAAAATTTTTTGTGTGTCCCTCTCTTTTTGCTTACATTTTGGGGTGCCTTCTTTGATCTGCCCGACGAGACCTCTCCCCGGAAAAGAGAGGAGTAAACCTGGAGGAAGGAATGTCTAAAAAACGCTGGAGGCCCTTGTGCAAATTTGGACACAGAGTAGATTAAGAGTAGGATGAAAGGAAAGCCAAAGTTATTGATTTAAGGATATTTACACGGCGATCCGGACACGGCGACCTTGCCGGATTCAACTGGGAGTTATTTCTGGTACGGCGTTTCTTGTCCTCCAATACCTGCCCTCCTTTTCCCAGTTGAAAAACCCACACCTGAGATACACCTGGTTCCTGGCTTCATCTCCAAAAAAATAAAGCTTTTGGCCTATGAGTATTGGACAATTTCGGTCGTAAATCACGGCAGTCATTAAGTGGGTCATCACAAATCCCATTCTTCTGCAGTTGTTAAGCGAGCCCATTGTTTGCTATGGGGCGTTATTTCAATAAAGGAGAATATTTGTGGCTCAGGGGTCCTGGGTGCTCTTTAAACTTGGTGGTTTTCTTGAAGACGTTTCGTGACCCAGCTAGGGAACATCATCAGTGCCAGAAGGGAGCGGGGATTGCAGAGAGGAGAAAGGGGGGAGGTAAAAGTGGTGGTGGGGGAGGACTGTGGGGTCCTTGGCGCTCTCTGAGCTTGCTTGTTTTCTTACAGATGTTTCATGACCCAATTAGCAGCGGTGAAATCTAAAATTTGTTACTACCGGTTCTGTGGGTGTGGCTTGGTGGCGGTGGGGGTAATGTGACTGGGTAGGCGTGGCCAATTTTTTTTTTTTACTTTTAAAACCATTTTTTCGACAACTTCTTCGGCGAAGAGGTTGTAAATAAATGCTTTCAAAAGGCTCTGACGATCCCAGCTGAGTTGCCTGATCTTCAGAGGCTTTTTTTCTTTTAAATGCCTCTGACGATCCCAGTGAGTTGCCTGATCGTCAGAGGCTTTTTTTTCTTTTAAAAGCCTCTGACGATCCCAGCTGAGTTGCCTGATCGTCAGAGGCTTTTTTTCTTTTAAAAGCCTCTGACGATCCCAGTGAGTTGCCTGATCGGCAGAGGCTTTTTTTCTTTTAAATGCCTCTGACGATCCCAGCTGAGTTGCCTGATCGTCAGAGGCTTTTTTTTCTTTTAAAAGCCTCTGACGATCCCAGCTGAGTTGCCTGATCTTCAGAGGCTTTTTTCTTTTAAAAGCCTCTGACGATCCCAGCTGAGTTGCCTGATCGTCAGAGGCTTTTTTTCTTTTAAATGCCTCTGACGATCCCAGCTGAGTTGCCTGATCGTCAGAGGCTTTTTTTTCTTTTAAAAGCCTCTGACGATCCCAGCTGAGTTGCCTGATCTTCAGAGGCTTTTTTCTTTTAAAAGCCTCTGACGATCCCAGTGAGTTGCCTGATCGGCAGAGGCTTTTTTTCTTTTAAAAGCCTCTGACGATCCCAGTGAGTTGCCTGATCGGCAGAGGCTTTTTTTCTTTTAAAAGCCTCTGACGATCCCAGCTGAGTTGCCTGATCGTCAGAGGCTTTTTTTCTTTTAAAAGCCTCTGACGATCCCAGTGAGTTGCCTGATCGGCAGAGGCTTTTTTTCTTTTAAATGCCTCTGACGATCCCAGCTGAGTTGCCTGATCGTCAGAGGCTTTTTTTTCTTTTAAAAGCCTCTGACGATCCCAGCTGAGTTGCCTGATCTTCAGAGGCTTTTTTCTTTTAAATGCCTCTGATGATCCCAGCTGAGTTGCCTGATCGGCAGAGGCTTTTTTTCTTTTAAATGCCTCTGACGATCCCAGCTGAGTTGCCTGATCGGCAGAGGCTTTTTTTCTTTTAAATGCCTCTGAATATCAGGCAACTCAGCTTAGATCGTCAGAGGCTTTTAAAAGAAAAAAAGGTGCAATGCCACCAACTGCCCTAAATGCTGGTTTACGCTGATTGCCGAGTGCCTAAAATGTGGCCATACGAACACGGGTAAAGCAAGGGGGAAACTTTGAATCAGGATCATAAGTAACTTTTTCAGGGTTGGTTGTAACTTCCAAACGGTTGTAACGCAAGGAGGACCTGTACTTTTGAGAGATCTCCTTCAAATAGGCCGTTCTTGACTTACAAAATCGTTTAGCGACCGTTCGAAGTTACAATGGCGCTGAAAAAAACAGACTTGTGACCATTTTTCGCACTTACAGCATTCCCGTAGTCGCGTGACCATAAATTCAGTCGCTTGGCAACTGAATCATATTTATGATGGTTGCAGTGTCCCCGGGGGGGGGGGGGGGGCGGGAGAGACTCATGTGATCCCCTTTTGCGACCTTCCAACAAGCAGAGTCAACGGGGGGTGGGGGGAGAGCCAGATTCGTTTAACAACGGTGTGACTGACTTCACACCCGCAGTGATTCGTTTAACGCCTGTGGCAAGAGAAGGTCGTAAAACGGGACAAGACCTCACTCAATCATTGTCTCGCTCAGCCATGGAAATTTGGGGGCTCGGCTGTGGTCGTAAGTCGAGGACTGCCTCTGCCATGTGAATTTTAGACGTGATTTGCAATTTTTAAGCTGTTTTTTTTTCTTTCTTCTTTCCTTGCTCTTTTTAATGTTTGGGGCGCGGGAAAGGGAAGGATTTGGGGATTTAAGGCCTTTGAAACTCAGCGGCGTGAAGTCGAAAGTGGGTCGCCTGACAAAGACAGGCTGTGTTGCTTTCCTTGAATAAACGGGCTCAGCCAACTGCAGATCCCCCCTCGAATGAAGGAGGAGTTGGAAGGGTTCTCTTGAGGTCATCTAGCCCATCCCCGCTCCTGGGGAGGACCTTCCTTTTTCCTCTCTGGGTTTTTATTTTTCCTCTGTCACCTTCATTTTGCATTTCTTGCATTCTGGCTTGTTTTGGAAATACGTTTAACCATTTGTAAATAAATGGCTGGGGGATTCTGGGAGTAGAAGTCCAGCTCTCTTAAAGCATACTGGCTGGGGAATTCTGGGGGTTGAAGGCAGTGGTGAAATCCAATTTTTTTTTTACTACCTGTGGGCGTGGCTTGGTGGGCGTGGTGGGGCTTAGTGGGCGTGGCAGGAGAAGGATACTGCAAAATCTCCATTCCCACCCCACTCCTGGGGGAAGGATATTGCAAAATCTCCATTCCCACCCCACTCTGGGGCCAGCCAGAGGTGGTATTTGCCGGTTCTCCGAACTATTCAAAATTTCCACTACCAGTTCTCCAGAACCTGTCAGAACCTGCTGGATTTCACCCCACCTTAAAGCAGGCTTGGGGAATTCTGGGAGTTGAAGTCCCCCCATCTTAAAGCATGCTGAATGGGGAATTCTGGGAGTGGAAGTCCCCCCATCTTAAAGCATGCTGAATGGGGAATTCTGGGAGTGGGAGTCCCCCCATCTTAAAGCATGCTGAATGGGGAATTCTGGGAGTGGAAGTCCACCCATCTTAAAGCATGCTGAATGGGGAATTCTGGGAGTTGAAGTCCCCCCATCTTAAAGCATGCTGAATGGGGAATTCTGGGAGTTGAAGTCCCCCCATCTTAAAGCATGCTGAATGGGGAATTCTGGGAGTTGAAGGCCACCCCTCTTAAACCAGACACACTGGGGAATTCTGGGAGTGGAAGTCCACCCATCTTAAAGCAGGCTGGCTGGGGGATTTTGGCAATTGAGATCCACCCAGCTTAAAGTGAATTCTATCTTGTATGGCACCAGTGGTATCAATGGCTAGAAAAGAAAATCAGTACAAATATAAATGAAAGAAAATAGGGTAGAAAAAATAAAACCGGAAATAAATAAATTAAGAGGAGATGCAAGATTATTTCCAATCTAAAACATCCAAATTGACAAAGTATTACTTATATATTAACTTATAAAGCAATATACATTCTGATGATGATCAAAACATATATGTAAAGCTTGGTGTGGGTAGGTTGGTGGTGGGAACTTGTTTGTCTTTGTAATGTCTTTGTATTTTTTGTATTGTCTTTATATCTCTGTTTAAAACTCAATAAAAAAAAAAGAGATCCACCCAGCTTAAACCTGCCAAGATTTAGAAACACCGTCCTAAAATATTGCGACAGATCTGTATTTATCCCATCCTCAAATCTGACCAGTGAGAAACAAAGTCCATCTCCTGACTGGGTCACTGGTCCTTCTGTCAATTTGCCTCAAATTGACCTTGATCTTGTGATTTTTTTCCCCCCTCCGAATATTCCCTCAGAATCTGCCTCAAATGCTTATTTCGGACGGAAACCAAGTTATACTCAAGCTGAGGAAAACATGATTCTGTCCTTACTGGTTCTTGCGGTAGCCGGCCAGATACAAAAACACAAACAGAGCTTATTTTTCTTCTGGTTATGTTAATTTTGTTTTCTATTTTGTGATTTAGAGGGTTTGGTGATTTACTCATTCATCCACGTGCATTCTTTTGTTACATAAATAAAATGTGGTAGCTTTCCCTGTTAATTGATATGGAGAGGTAGAGTGGTCATGCAGATGGAGGCTCTCTGGATGTTTTTTTTAAACATCTGGCAGGCTTTGTCAGTCACCCAGTCGTCTTTTCATGACTGAGGTGGAACTAGAACTAGAACTCACCTTCTCCTGGTGATTGGCCCAAAGTCACCCAGCCAGCTTTCATGCCAATCCAATCTCTAACGCAAAACTTTATTGACTACATCATATCGGAACAGATGAGGGCAAAACCAGATCTAGCTAATTCCCACGCAGACCCACATAGCTAAAAGTTCAGGTCCTCCTTCCCCCTATAAGACCAGGTCACATTGTCCAATGAAGTTTCTTGGTATTGTTATGAGAAAGTCTGGTAAAGTCTTGGTAAACCCCTGCTGAAGTGTCCTTGGTTCCCATGGCTGGCATCGTGACATCCGGAACCAAATTTCTATCTACCCCTTCCCCTTTCCTCCCCCCATAGTTTGTTGGCAAGCTGAGAAGAGATATCTAAAGCGTCTTTTGAAGCTTGATATCTGCTGGCTGAAGAATTCTGGGAGTTGAAGTCCCCCCAATTTAAAGGATGCTGGCTTGGGGATTCTGGGAGTTGGAGTCCACCCATGTTAAAGCATGCTTGCTGGGGGATTCTGGGAGTCAAAGTCCACCCCTCTTAAAGCATGCTGGCTGGGGGATTCTGGGAAGGGACATCTACCTCTCTTAAAGCAGGCTGGCTGGGGAATTCTGGGAGTGGAAGTCCACCCATCTTCAAGCATGCTGGCTGGGGAATTCTGGGAGTTGGAGTCCACCCATCTTCAAGCGTGCTGGTTGGGGAATTCTGGGAGTTGAAGTCCACCCATTTTCAAGCATGCTGGCTGGGGAATTCTGGGAGTTGGATTCCACCCCTCTTAAGGCATGCTGGCTGGGGGATTCTGGGAGTGGAAGTCCACCCATCCCAACACATGCTGGCTGGGGGATTCTGGGAGTCGACGTCCACCCCTCTTAAAGCATGCTGGCTGGGGGATTCTGGGAGTCGAAGTCCACCCCTCTTAAAGCATGCTGGCTGGGGGATTCTGGGAGTTGGAGTCCACCCCTCAGTTGCCAAGTGTGAAAAATACTGCTCCAGATAACTCTAGCCTGCTATCCTATCTTCTCTTCTCTTCCTTTTTTCTGTGAACTAAGCATACCCAGTTCGTTTAACCCTACACCCTATGTCCGTTGCAAGTTTCCGTTCGTTTCCCTCCAGAAATATTTCATATTTTTGCCTGTCTACTTCCCCTCTTCCCTCTCGGTCACGTCCCTTATTCTGACTTTAATTTTTCTTTCTTCCTCCAGGCTGGTCTCTTCCGTCCAAGCTATCATGGCCACCCTCTCCGGCCTGGTTGTCATTTTCAGCTGCAAAGATGTGGTACACGGCAGGTAATGAAAAATGGGGCCTTTGCAGAAAGAGAGAGAGAGAGAAAAAAAACCCCCCAGGCATCTGAAATCCTGCTTGGACTTTGGACAGGATACTCACCTGCCAAGATAGGACATTACAAAATCAGATGGGATGTTCAGACAGGTGGCAGGATGACACCAGGTACCCTCAAGGCCGTAAATGGGTAATAATTAGCCATTTATGGCTAAAGCCAGAGCCCCAATTTCAAAATACCTTTACTTGCAGGAAGATCTTGATTTTCCACCACGATTGAGCCCACAACGTCTTGTCGCTTAGCGAGACAATCGCAAAGTGACTTTTGCCCCATTTTACGACCTTTCCCACCACGGTTGTTAAGCGAGTCACTGCAGTTGTTGAGTGAGCCAGGCGGTTGTTAAGTGAATCAGGCTTCCGGGTTGACTTGGCTTGTCACCCCAGGGACACTGCAACCGTCATAAATATGAGTCAGTGGCCAAGCGTCTGAATTTCGATCACGTGTCCACGGGGACTCTGCAACGGTCGTAAGTGTGAAAAACGGTCATAGGTCACTTTTTGCAATGCCATTGTGACTGAATGGTCACTAAAGGGATGCTTGTAATTTGAGGACTACCTGTATTTATTTATTTATCAAACTATGTCACCCATCCAGGGGTGAAATGCTACCGGTTTGAGGCGGTTCGCCCGAACCGGTAGTAAAAAAAATGCTTTAAAAAGTTCCCACGATCGCCGGCACAGCTGAACTTTTTTTTTTTTTTTTTACTTTTTTTAGCATTTTTTTACTACTCGTTCGGGCAATAGGTAGTAAAAAAATGCTAAAAAAAAATAAAAAATGATTCCGACAATCAGCTGTGACAATCAGCTGTTGTGTGCAATCCTCGGAACTTTTTTTTACTTATCAAAGCATTTTTTACTACCTATTAGGGGTCCGGTTTTGCTCCCAGAAGGGGTGATGTGAAAGAAAGAAAGAAGGAAAGAGAGAGAGAGAAAGAAAGAGAGAGAGAGAGAGAGAGAGAGAGAGAGGGAGGCACTAGACGCAGCTTCAGAGGATACCTTGAAAGAGCACAGCAATCAATCCAGAGCTGGAAGGGACGCGAAGGTCATCTAGTCCAACCCGCTGGTCCAGTGAGTTTCTGTCTTTTGAAACCCTCCAGTCACATGACTACATAGCCACTGCTACCCAGTCACATGATCCCACCACCACCAAGCCACGCCCACAGAACCGGTAGGAAAAAAAATTAGATTTCACCACTGCACCCATCTCACCAAAGGTGGCTTACAGACATTGAATAAATTGCAAAAGAAAACATTGAAACAATAGAGTTATTAAATTGAAAAATTTGGTTCAGTGTGTATACTCTGGAAAGAGTGCAGAGAAGAGCAACCAAGAGGATGAGGGGACTGGAGGCTAAAACATATGAAAAACGGATGCAGGAACTGGGTATGTCTAGTTTAATGACGAGAAGGACTAGGGGAGACATGATAGCAGTCTTCCAATATCTCAGGGGCTGCCCCAAAGAAGAGGGAGTCAAGCTATTCTCCAAAGCACCTGAAGGCAGGACAAAAGCAACGGATGGAAACTAAGGAGAGAAGCAACTTAGAACTAAGGAGAAATTTCCTGACAGTCAGAACAATTAACCAATGGAACTACTTGCCTCCAGAAGTTGTGAATGCTCCAACACTGGGAGTTTTTAAGAAGAGACTGGACAGCCATTTGTCTGAAACGGGGTAGGGTTTCCTGCCTGAGCAGGGGGCTGGACTAGAAGACCTCCCAGGTCCCTTCCCAACGCTTGTTATTCTGACCCACACGCAGCTGGCTTTGTTCTGCAAACAAACCTTCACATTTTGTGCATCGCTCGCAAAAAAAGAGCAACGTTGGCGTGTGCAGAGTTCGCAAGCGGCTTCTGGCAGGGCTATTTGAGGGCAGCTGATAGCATCAAGGAAAGAGTGCGCGATGACCACAGGGCAGGCATTTTTAGCAGCTGAGTGGAAAATTATGCCGGGTCTAAGCTCACAAAGAAAAGAAATCGGTCTTTTGGATGCGATTCGGATCACCAACCCGATCAGTGGTTTTATATATATATATATTGTATGACACAGGGGTGGGTTCTACTTTCCTTTACTACCAGTTTGCGATGGTTTAATACTCTGACCATGTTAGCAGATGGCTGACGAAAGCTTAGTAGAATAAAATTGTAATTATTTTAGTTCCGGAGTTCGCAGAATGTCTGCTTCTTTCTTTACAAATATACCTGGAACTCGTATTTTTAGAATAGTTTGTAATATATTTAATATATACTTGTATATATTTAGTACATACCTCTGTATGTGTGTGTCTGCGTAGACCGGTATATACTAAATACTGAATAAACTATTCAGTTTATCATACACACGCACGTGTGTATATATATATTCCAGGTATATTAGTAAAGAAAGAAGCAGACATCCTGCGAGCTCCGGAACTTAAAATTTTAAAAGAATTAAAATTTTATTTTACTAAGCTTTCGTCAGCCATCTGCTGTCATCGTCAGAGTATTAAGCTACCATTACAGAGATCTCTGCCTTTATATGCCATTAATCAATTTGGCCCTTGCATGTGTAAAGGCAGAAATCTCTGTAATGGTAGTTTAATACCCTGACGATGTCAGCAGATGGCTGATGAAAGCTTAGTTAAATAAAATTTTAATTCTTTTAAAATTTTAAGTTCCGGAGCTCGCAGGATGTCTGCTTCTTTCTTTTTGTATATGTATGTGTATATATGTGTGTGTGTGTGTGTGTGTGTGTAACAGTTTATTTAGTATGTATCTATGTATGTGTGTATGCATGTATGTAAACAGTTTATTTAGTATTTAAGATAAATCACATAGTCACATTGATTTATTTACATTCAGATGCTTGATAATGTGTTCATATGTATGACGGTTGCAGTGTCATAGGGTCATATGATCCTGGGGTGAAATGCTACCGGTTTGCATCGGTTCGGGCGAATCGGTAGTGATAAAATCTACCGGTTCGGCGAACTGGTAGTAAAAAAAGCTACTGGTTCATCTGAAGCGGTATTTCCGACCATCAGCTGTGCCGCGTGATTTATATTCGCTAGGAAGCAGGAAATCCTGCTTTCCAGCAAATCTAAATCGCGCGGCACAGCTGTTCCCCCGCATCACTGTTCTACTTATCTTGTTAAGCCTCCTTTTTCTGCACGAAGCGCGCGTTTGGCACGTACTGTGCATGGATGTGCAGCATGTGTTTGGCGTGCACTGCGCCTGCATGTACGCACTGTGCTTTTGGCGCACACCACATGCACCGGTGGCAATCCGCGGAGGATTTGACCACTGATATGATCCCCTTTTGTGACCTACTGACCAGCCAAGTCAACGGGGAAGCCAGATTCATTAACAACAGTGTTACTAACTTAACAGCTGTAGTGATTCACTTAATGACCGTGGCAAAAAAAAGTTGTAAAACGAGGCAACACTCACTTAACAAATGTCTTACTTCGCAACATAAATCTTGGGGACTCAGTTCTGGTTGTAAGTTGAGGACTACGTAGTAGTTAGGTGTAGCCCTGGTCTCACCACCGTTCATTTTGTGACCATTCAAAGTTGCAACAGCACCGTGCCATTGTAACTTTGAACGGTCACTAAACGAATCCTTTGAATGTTGAAGAATACCTGTACCTCCAGTCTAATAAAGAGAAGTATTAGGGGGTGACATGATAACAGCATTCCAATATCTCAGGGGCTGCCCCAAAGAAGAGGGAGTCAAGCTATTCTCCAAAGCACCTGAGGGTAGAACAAGAAGCGATGGATGGAAATTAATCAAGGAGAGAAACAACTTGGAACTAAGGAGAAATTTCCTGACAGTGAGAACAATTAGCCAGTGGAACTACTTGCCACCAGAAATTGTGAATGCTCCAACACTGGACATTTTTAAGAAGAGACTGGACAGCCGTTTGTCTGAAGTGGTGTAGGGTTTCCTGCCTAAGCAGGGGGTTGGACTAGAAGACCTCCAAGGTCCCTTCCAACTCTGTTATTCTCTTAAGGACTAGGGGTAACATGATAACGGTCTTCCAATATTTGAGGAAGAAGAGGGGGTTAAGCTATTCTCCAAAGCACCAGAAGGCAGGAAAAAGACGCAACGGATGGAAAATAATCAACCTGGAACTAAGGAGAAATTCCCTGACAGTGAGAACAATTAACCAGTGGAACTCCTTGCCTCCAGAAATTGTTGGTGCTCCATCACTGGCTTTTAAGAAGAGACTGGATAACCATTTGTCTGGAAACGGTATATTGAACAGAAGGATGTAGGAGACGGACCAGACTGGGCCCGAAGGACGGGGGGGTCATATATGTGATCTTTTACCAGGGGGTTGGTCTAGAAGACCTCTAAGGTCCCTCTCTAGCCCTATTTTCCATGTTGTAAGAGTCTTCTATTCCCGGATTAAATTTGAAAAAGTTCCAGAAGGTTCCAAAAGGACAGAGAGGGTGGATTTGTCAGCTCTTCCCGTCCCCCCCACTTTTTTTTTCTGGGTTTGAAAATGGGCTAGTTGTAGGTTTTGAATTAACTTTTTGGAGATTTTAACCTGGAGGAAAAGAGGTCAGGCAAACAAGAAACTTGCCAAATCATGGAAACGGTTTCAGAATAATCATTTCTGTTGAAATGTTGAAACTGTAAAGTGTTTGGCAAAGGAGGCGAATGTAACGTCATCCAGAGTGGTGCTTAAATATTTGCGAATCTCTTTTTTTTTTCAACATTTCCCCATCCACACGACCTCTTAGATTAAGGTGACCAGATTTTAACATTAGTAAAGAGGGACACCGTTGTGGGCGTGGCTTGGAGGTCATGTGACTGGGTGGGTGTGGCTAGCTGGTCATGTGAGCGGGTGGCCATGGCTATGTGTATAGGGACTAGTCCGAGGGCTGAAAAAAATCATTTCTTACAGGTCCTCGCACTTTTGACTGGTCCTCACACTTATGACCATCCTCACATTTATGCCCGTGCAGCATTCTTAACAACCATGTCACTCATTTCACAACTGCTTCTCTTCACCATGGTGATAAAATAGGGCAAAAAACGTAAAATGTGAGGACAGTCGTAAGTTTGAGGACTGGTCAAAATGCGAGGACCAGTCAAAAATAACTTTTTCAGCCCTCTGAGTAGTCCATATGCACAAAAGGACTAATCAGAGGGTTGAAAAAAGTCATTTCTTACAGGTCCTCGCACTTTTGACTGGTCCTCACACTTATGACCATCCTCACATTTATGCCCGTGCAGCATTCTTAACAACCATGTCACTCATTTCACAACTGCTTCTCTTCACCATGGTGATAAGATAGGGCAAAAAACATAAAATGTGAGGACAGTCGTAAGTTTGAGGACTGGTCAAAAGTGTGAGGAACAGTCAAAAATAACCTTTTCAGCCCTCTGAGTAGTCCATATGCACAAAAGGATACAGCAATAGAGAGGGATGAAGGAAGGGAAGGGAAATTAGAGTAGGAGTGAGGGTAAGAGAGGGAGGAAGAGAGGAGGAGAAGGAGAAAGGAAGAGGAAGTAGGGAGGAGAAGAAGAAGAGGGAGGAAGAGAGGAGGAGAAGGAGAAAGGAAGAGGAAGTAGGGAGGAGAAGAAGAAGAGGGAGGAAGAGAAAGTAAGAAGGAAAGAAAAAAGAGAGGTAGGTTTGAGGAGAAAAATTGCTGTACAATAAAAAAGATGAAAGGAAAGAAAGCCAACCCCAAACAAATATAAAGATATGAAGATAAAGAATGAATTGTTAAACTTTAAAGAATAAAAGAGAACAAATATGAATAAATAGCAATTATTAGAAACACACATACAAACATACAATATATTTTCTTTGAACAGAATATTTGGCCTGTTCACAAATTTAAACAGTGTTTAGTCATTTCAATTAAATTTACAATTTCTATATTTCCTTTTTGCCATATTTATTCCTCATCTATTTTTTTTTAAAAAAACCAATATTACCCTTCATCCTCATCTCTAATCTTAATCAAATTCAATTTTTCCCTTCTATTCTATATTATACCCCTTCCCATTGTCATCTATTTTTATATCCATCCTCACATTGGTTAATTATATAATTATGTAATACAGTTGTTTAATACAAATTCAACATTTTAATATAGATCAATTAGTTATATAACTACCTTTTTTGTATATTAATCAATATGAACATGAATATTCCAATTATTTCCATGCAATCCAATTTCTTACAAATCAATTAATTATATTTACCAATAATAATAAACCAAATAATTTCCCCCATATATTCCTCCAAACCACAACTTAACCATTTCTGCTTTCAACACAATATACAATTAATAATATCTCAATTATTACAATTCCCTAGTTAAATAGAGCTTTTTTTCTTTTGTGTTTTAAAATCTCGAACTCTCCTCTTTTGCCCTAAATTTCCCATTGTTTGCAGTTTTGCACCTACCTTTTTTGGTGAGGAAAAAGAAAAAGAAATCTCTCTCTGCCTCATTTTGTCACGTTGCAGCCATTTACTTTCGCTTTCGCTTTTCAGCATAGCTAGGGAGAAAAAAATCTGCTCCAGGAACAGAGCCCTGCGCAAATCAGCTGAGAGCAAATCAGCTGAGAGTGGGGAAGCCGAGCTAATCGGTCTACTCATTTGTTTTCTTTTAACACTGATCACCTGTAGGGCAGCCCTTTGAAGCCCCGAGGCAAGAGTTTAAACAGTTTTTTTTCCCTCTAGCCATCAGCTGGGACTCAGGAGGCAGAATGAAAAATCGGGACTTTTTTAAAACGCTGCGGGACGCGGGACAAATTGCTAAAAATCGGGACTGTCCCGCCTAAAGCGGGACATCTGGTCACCTTATATGTGAGCCCTTCTCCAGACGAGGCCTAAAATGAGATTTTTTTTAAAAAAAAGTCAAGGAAACAAATGAGTCAACCACAATACATGTAGCTGTCAGGGTTCCCGACGGTAGGTTCCCAAGTGAAGCCAGCTCTGACCCTACGTAATTTACGCCCCAGTCATGACCCTGTTTCCCCGCCCCCCCGCTCCTCCTCCCAGGCTGTGTCATCAATCACATTCGCCAACGGAGCAATTTCGAGGGTTGTAGAGGTCACTCCCCTCCGGCTGCTGAAGGTAATCCTGGGATACAGCCTTGAGAGAGATACGTCTGGAATGTGCATCTGTCTTTGGTTGCCCTGCCATTTCGCTGGTTTCCCATCCACCTTCGCCTATGGCAACTCGAGAGCAGGCCAAGGATGATTTGCGAGTTGGCAGTAGTCCTCAACTTATGACCACAATGGAACCCAAACTTTCTGTTGCCAAGCAAGATAGTGGTAGAATTGAGTTGTGATTCCTTTTATGAACTTTCTTGCTGGACTTGTTAAGTGGATCACCACAGTTATTAAGTGGCTTCCCCATTGGCTTTATCTTGTCCGAAGGTCGCAAAAGGGGATCACACAACCCCGGGATTCCGTAATCGTCATAAATACAAGTCGACTGCTTAAGCGGCCCAATTTTGATCATGTGACCATGAGGATGGTGAAATGGTCATAAGTGTGAAAAAAACAGTCATAAGTCATGATGACAGATGATGTTACTACCTGTACTGTACAGGTAGTCCTCGACTTACAACCACTCGTTTAGTGACCATTCAAATAACGGCGATGACAAAAGTCACAACCGATTTTCATATTTACGGCCGTTGTAACATCTCCATGGTGATGCAATCCAAATTTGGACGCCTGACAGCTGGTTCCTATTTATGACGCTTCCAGGATCCCGAGATCACGTGATCCCCTTTTTACGACCTCCTGACAAGCAAAGTCAAGGGGAAGCCAGATTCACTTAACAACCTTGTGACCAATTTAACGTCTGCAGTGATTCACTTAACACTTAAGCGCGGCGAGACAGGTCGTAAAACGGGGGCAAAACCCATCTAAGAAACGTCTTGCTTAACGATGGAAATTTGGGGCTCCGTTGCGGCCGTAAGGGGAGGACTCCCTGTACTTAAATCTACCCGCAGCCGATGCATGTCAGGACAGTCATGAATTTGGCATGTGAAAAGCTTGCCAAGGAAATTTCATTTTGGGAACATCGTCCCCCAGATTTATGTAGATACTTGATGTTCTGAAAAAGTATTTTGTGTGTCTGATTAAATATTTTGGTTACATTTCCGTCTACCCCACCTTGCTGCTTCTATTAATAGGAGAGATCGCTTAGAAAAGGGAAACCGGCGAAGCTTGTATCCGGCTGGGTCTAATTCAGAAAAAAAAAAAGAAAAACTGGAATATCGAGATCTATCCTGATCTGTGGATTAACGATTGGGCAGCTCTTATGCCGAGCATGTTAATAATATTTGCCTTAATGGGAGGTGTAGGAGATCTTAATATATTGGAACCTGATACCTTTTGGATTTTGAATTCGGCTCATTCCTCCTTGGTGACAGGTAGTCCTCGATTTACGACCACAGTGGACTTACGACCACATTTCTGTTGCTAAGAGAAACGCTTGTTGCTAAGTGAAACACTTCTGCCCCATTTTGTGACCTTTCAGTGTTACAAGGACACTGAGAAAAGTGACTTGTGACCTTTTTTTCACACTTACGACCGTTGCAACATGATCAAAATTCAGAACGCTTGGCAACCGACTCATATTTATGACAGTCGCAGTGCCCCGGGGTCATGCGATCCCCTTTTGCGACCTTCTGACAAGCAAAGTCAATGGGGAAATTAGATTCACTTAACAACTTGTGTGAGGTAACTTAACAACGGCAGTGATTCACGTAACAGCTCTGGCAAGAATGGTCGTAAAGTAAGGCAAAACTCACATAACCGTCTTGGTTACCGACGGTAATTTGGGGCTCAATTGTTGTAAGCTGAGGACTATCTGTAAAAGGAATACTACAGTCACATTCTGTGGCAGGGGTGGAGAACGATGGCCCCTTTATGACTTGTGGACTTAAACTCCCAGAATTCCTGGGCCAGCATGGGGAATGATGGCCCCTTTATGACTTGTGGACTTCAACTCCCAGAATTCCTGAGCCAGCATTAACATTGGTTGGCTCAGGAATTCTGGGAGTTGAAGTCCAAAAGTCATAAAGGGGCCATCATTCCCCATGCTGGCCCAGGAATTCTGGGAGTTTAAGTCCAAAAGTCATAAAAGGGCCATCATTGGTTTGGTAGAGTAGCTTTATGTAAAATGATGTTACTTCCTAAATTTAACTTTTTATTCGAGATGCTTCCGATTTTTTTAACCAAGAAGGACATTGAAGTATATCAAAAAAAATTAGATAAATTTTGTAATGGGGATACAAAACCAAGACTGATTAAGAAAATGTGGTATCAGAACCAAAAACAAGGTGGTTTAGGAATTCCAAAATTATTAAACTATTATAGAGCATTTAATATAAAAACAGTAGTAAAAATTTTAAAAGGAGATGTTAAACTTTGGGGTAATTTGGAAATGAAGGAAATAAAGAAGTTTGGTTACAAATGGTTTTTGGAAAATTTTAAAGGTAAGGTTAAAATTTGTAATTATTGGTTAAATAGTTTTTTTTTTTTTTTTTTAATTTGATTTATATGCCGCCCTTCTCCGGAGACTCAGGGCGGCTTACAATGTGCTCAGCAATAGCCTTCATACTTTTGTATATTTATACGAAGTCAGCTTATTGCCCCCATAACTGGGTCCTCAATTTACCTACCTTAGAAAGGATGGAAGGCTGAGTCAACCTTGAGCCTTGGAGAGATTCGAACCAGCAGAAATTTTAGTTTGACTAAAAATTGGGACAGAGTAGCAAAAACATTAATACCAGACGCATTGTATTTAGGTAAACTGAAAGAGAATTGCCCAATGAAATTAAATAGTAACAGAGAGAGGAATATAATAGAAGAGAAAGTGGAAACAATTGTTCCCCATGCTGGCTCATGAATTGTGGGAGTTGAAGTCCAAAAGTCATAAAACGGCCATCGTTCCCCATCCTTCGTCTATGGGTTAATATATATAAACATTTAGAACTTAATCATCGTGAAATGGAAGAAAGCATCCCTGCATGTTTAAATATATTAGGATAAAGAATGAATTATTAAATATTAAAAGTTAATATATATGATTAAAAATGGAGAAAATAGAATTTGAGGGCGAAAGAAGATACCGTTTATAGAAATAAGAATAGAAATATTAATTACTACATATCCAAAATTTAATCTTACATAAAATATATCAGTTATATCATCATTTAAGTATTTTGACATTTCCTTACATATCACCATTTTTTGTTATCTACCCAGTGGTAAAATAAATCCCATATCAAATAATATTGTTTTTCTTCCCGCTCTCTTATTTCAAATGTCAATTTGCTCATTTCGGCACAGTCCAACATTTTCCTAATAATTTCTTCATCCGAAGGTATCATTTCTTCTTTCCAATTTTTAGCACGTAGTAATACTTGCCTTGATAGTACAGTGGTTTAAAGCACCCTGTTATTAACACAGCTGCCTGCAATTACTGCAGGTTCAAATCTTACCAGGCTCAAGGTTGACTCAGCCTTCCATCCTTTCTAAGGTAGGTTAAATGAGAACCCAGTTTGTGGGGGCAATAAGCTGACTTTGTATAAATATATAAAAAGTATGAAGGCTATTGCTTAACGCATTGTAAGCCACCCTGAGTCTCTGGAGAAGGGCGGCATATAAATCAAATTAATATATATATATGTAGGTCTTTGGTTAGAAAACACACACACACACACACACACACACACACACACACACACACACACACACATATATATATATATATATATATATATATATATATATATATATATATATATAATGAAAAGAGGAGAGGGCACCAGGCATGCAACCCGACCGATGTACTATCTGTACTTGATTGAATGAATGATGTCTTATTTTTTTTACTTTTTATTTTTTTTTTGTTTTAAAATAAAATAAAAATGATTTGGGAAAAAAAAAGAATAGAAATATTAAAAGTTTGATTAACAATATGGAAAAAGAACACTTTGGCAGAAATTGTAAGTAAGTAAAATATATTTGGATATGATAAGTTGTATATGATATGATAAGGTCAATACTCTGTTTCATAAAATATGTGGGTGTGTTATTAGGGGGGGAAAAAAAACCAATAAAACTTGATTAAAAAAAAAAAGAACTTAGTCATCGTATGTTACATTACATGTATGAATGACATGAAGGAGTGAGGCTTGACCCAATCTAGTCGCCCTTAACGTTCTTCTCTCCCGCAACAGACACTGGATCGCCAGGGAGTATGTCTGGATCGTGGTGTCATACATGACCTATGATATCTACGTCATGTATCTTTGCCACTGGCACAAGACTCAAGACAAAGGGCCAGCAGACGGGAAGAACTTCTGGGAGAACCTCCGAAGCTTTCTTCAGAAGGAACGGCTGATGGTCACCCACCACCTCTTCATCCTCCTCGTCTTAACGCCGGTCGCTGTGGTGAGGCCACCTCCTGAGGGCCAAAGGGTGCTCAAGCTATAGGTCTGATGTGGCCATCCGTGTTCTTGTGAGGGAAGTCCATGGAAAACAACGTGATTCCTAGTTGTTGTTGTTGTTTTTTTTAAAAAAAATCTAAACACAGTTAGTCCTCGACTTACGACCACAATTGAGCCCCCAACTTTCTGCCGTTAAGTGAGACACTTGTGAAGTGAGCTTTTGCCCATTTTTACGACCTTTCTTGCCACAGTTGTTAAGCGAATTGGGCTTTCCCTATTGACTTTGCTTGTCAGAAGGTCGCAAAAGGGGAACATGTGACCCGCCCAAGGATGCTGCAACGGTCATAAATATGAGTCAGTTGCCAAACATCTGAATTTTCATCACGTGACCATGGGGAGGCCGTCATGGTCTCAAGTGTGAAAACTGGTCAGAAGTCACTTTTTTTCCATGCTGTTGTAACTTCAAACGGTCGCTAAATGAACTGTTGTAAGTCGAAGGCTACCTGTGGAGTCAGTCCTTGACTTACGACCGCAATTGCGACTGGGATTTTGGTCACTAAGTGACGTGGTCGTTAAGCGAGTCATCCCATGATCATTTTTTTTCACGAATGTTTTGCCGTGGCCATTGAGCAAATTGGCGTGGTCGTTAAGCGAATCCGACGTCCCCGTGGATTTGGCTTGTCGGAAGGTTGCAAAAGGGAATGACTTGACTCCCAGGGACACTGCAACCGTTATAAATATGAAACCAGTTGCCAAGCCTCTGAATTTTGATCGCGTGACCATGTGAATGCTGCCATGGTCATAAGTGCGAAAAACTGTCATAACGCACGTTTTTCAGTGCCATTCAGAGGTGAAATGCTCCCGGTTCGGACTGATCTGGTAGTGATGGCGGCGGATGGTTCGGAGAACCAGTAGCAAAAATCCCTGCCCCCCCCACCCCCCCGCATGCCCAGCTGAGCCGCAGGATCATCAGAGGCTTTTTTTTTTTACTTTTAAAAGCATTTTTTCTACAACCTCTTCGGCTGAAAAAATGCTTTTAAAAGTTAAAAAAAAAAAAAAGCCTCTGATGATCGCGCGGCTCAGCTGGGATCGTCAGAGGCTTTAAAAAGCATTTTTTTTTCTGCAACCTCTTGGCCGAAGAGGTGGTTAAAAAAAATGCTTTGAAAAGCCTCTGACGATCCCAGCTGAGTTGCCTGATCGGCCGAGAGGCTTTTCAAAGCATTAGAAAAAATGCTTTGAAAAGTTTAAAAAAAAAAAAAAAAGTTGGCCACGCCCACCCAGTCACATTACACCCCCCCAAGCCACGCCCACAGAACCGGTAGCAACAAATTTTACATTTCACCCCCGGTCGCTAAATGAATGGTTGTAAATCGAGGACTGCCTGCCGTTTTCTTTGAAATTAATTCATTACGACGAACCTGGAATCCTTAAATCCATTAAAGACTCCCGCACGAGATCGATACGAGATCGTCTCAAAACAGATCAGACAACACCTGGATGGACAGATGTTTCCAAAGCTCTCGGTTTTTTTTTGAAATGCTCGGGAAATGCGGCCCAACCACTTCTCTAATGCTGCAGGCGGACATTCCACCTGTGAAGCTTGCGTTCTCCCGATGGACATCAAAGGCACGTCCGGTTCGCCTTGGGGTTTTTTTTGGGAGGGCGTTGTGTAATCTTTTGCCGGATCAAGGCCAGCCTTCCCTGGCACGCACAAGTCTCGGGGCTCCTTGATAAGACGATCCGGCGTCTCTCTGTGCCCCATCGGTGGGTTTTTCAAGATCCGACAGGTAATCCTGGGTTTGATTCCCGGCCAAGTTTTTTTTCTTGGGTTCCTGAGCCGGGAATTGAGCCACCTTCCTTTGGCCGCGAAGGTCGTGGTTGCGCCAAGGCTGCTAAATAGCTGTGCCGCCTATGAGTGTGTCTGGGCACCCGTGTGCCCACGGGGTCAGGGAACCCAAAAAGGGCTCACAGGCCTTGAAGCTAGTTGGGAGGTGAGGCTGAAAAACATTTTGCATCCCATCCGTGGCTCTAAAACATCCTTCCCCCTGGACCCTCCCTCTCTCTCTCTCTCTCTCCCTCTCTCTTCCACTCTCTCTTTCACTCTCTCCCTCGCTCACACTTTCTCCCTCCTTTCCCCTCTTTCTCACTCTCCCCCATTCTTCCTCTCTCTCTTCCTCTCTCTTTTCCTCTCCCTCCTTTTCTCCCTCTCCCTCCCTCCCCCTCTCCCTCCCTCTCCCTTCCTTCCTCTCTCCCTCCCTCTTCCCCTTTCTCACTCCCCCATTTTTTCCTCTCTCTCTTCCTCTCTCTTTTCCTCTCCCTCCTTTTCTCCCTCCCTCCTTCTTCTCTCCCTCTCTCCCTCTCCCTCCCTTCCCCTCTCCCTCCCTTCCTCTCTCCCTCCCTCTTCCTCTCTTTCTCACTGTCCCCCATTCTTCCTCTCTCTCTTCCTCTCTCTCCCTCCTTCTTCTCTCCCTCCCTCTCTCCCTCTCCCTCCCTCTCTCCCTCCCTCTCTTCCCCTCTCTTTCTCACTCCCCCCTTTTTCTCTCCCTTTTCGTCTCCCTCCCTCCTTCTCTCCCTCCCTCCTTCTTTTCTCCCTCTCTCCCTACCCCTCCCTCCCCTCTCCCTCCTTCTCCCTCCCTTCCTCTCTCCCTCCCTCTCTTTCTCACTCTCCCATTCTTCCTCTCTCTCTTCCTCTCCCCCCTCCTTCTCTCCCTCCCTCCTTCTTCTCTCCCTCTCCGCCTTCCCCATTCTTCCTCTCTCCCCCTTCCTTTCTCTCTCTCTTCCTCTCCCTATCTCCCGACCTCTCTTCCCCTTTCTCACTCTCCCCTATTCTTCCTTTCTCCCTCCCCCATTCTTCCTCCCTCCCTCTCCCCCCCTCTCCCATCTCTTCATCTTTCTCTCTCTTTCCCTCTGTCCCTCTCTTCCTCTCTCTTTCCCTCCTTCCCCCTCTTCCTCTTTCTGTCTCCACCTCATCCTCTCCCACTCCCTCTCTTCCCCTCTTCCTTTTTCTCTCTCCTTCTTCCCTTCTCTTTCTCACTCTCCCCGTTCTTCCTCTCTCTCCCTCTCTCTCCCTTCTCTTCTTCCCTCCCTCTTCCTCTCTCCCTCCCTCCTTCCCCCCTCCCTCCCCTCTCCCCTCTCCCTCCCTTCCTCTCCACTCTTCCTCTTTCTCCCTCCCTCCCTCCCTCTCTTTCTCTACAGCATCTGCGAGGTGAACTCGGAGATTTTTTCGTGGGCTGCATCTTCACTGCTGAGCTCAGCACCCCATTTGTATCCCTGGGGAAGATCCTGATGCAGGTGAGCATGTCAGACCTGAGACCTCCCTATATTATTATTATTATTATTATTATTATTATTATTATTATTATTATTATTATTATTATTATTATTTAGCCTCGGTGGTGCAGCGGACTAAAGTGCTGTTAAGTGCTAGCACTTAGCTGCCAGCTGCCTGCAATTAGTGCAAGTTTGAATCTCACCAGGCTCAAGGTTGACTCAGCCTTCCATCCTTTCGATGTAGGTAAACTGAGGACCCAGATTGTGGGGGCAATAAGCCGACTTTGGGGGGGCCGAAAGCCCTAATAAGCAGGTATATACAAAAAAGTATGCAGGCTACTGCTATAATGCATTGTAAGCTGCCCTGAGTCTACGGAGAAGGGCGGCCTATAAATTGGATAAATAAATAAATAAATAGATAAATAATGATGATGATGATGATGATGAACTTTAGATGCCGCCCATCTCACCTCGCAAAGCGACTCTGGGCGCCTTTCAGTTAGAATGCTAAATCCTGGTAGTCCTTGACTTTCGGCCCCAAATTTCCTTTCCTAAGCAAGGCAGCTGTTAAGTGAGCTTCGCCTCGTATTACGACCTTTTTTTCCCCCCCCCCCGTGGTTGTTAAGCGAATTGCTGCAGTTGTTAAGTGAATCATGCAATCATTTAGGGAAATCTGGCTTCCGCCGTTGCAGGGGTGTCAAACTCGATTTCATTGAGGGCCACATCAGGGTTTTGTTTGACCTCAGCACATTGTGTGGGCGTGGCCAGAGTGGGCATGGTCCCATTTCCCGCACGCAGCCCCCCCCCCTCCGAGCTCCATTTTTGCTGGCAGAGGGCTGCAGGAGGCTATCCTGGTTGAAAACAGAGCCTGGGAGGGTCACGTGTGACAGCCTAGCGGGCCATGACCAGGGGTGAAATGTTCCCGGTTCGGACCGGATCACCTGATCCGGTAGCGATGGTAGCGGGTGGTTCAGAGAACCGGTAGCAAAAATCCCTGCGCCTCCTCCCCATGCCCAGCTGAGCCGCACGATCATCAGAGGCTTTTTTTTTTTTTACTTTTCAAAGCATTTTTTCTACAACCTCTTCCAATGAAAAAATGCTTTTAAAAGTAAAAAACAAAACAAAAAAAACCCAGCCTCTGATGATCGCGTGGCTCAGCTGGGATCATCAGAGGCTTTTCAAAGCATTTTTTTCTGCAACCTCTTGGCCGAAGAGGTGGTAAAAGAAATGCTTTGAAAAGTCTCTGACGAACCCAGCTGAGTTTCCTGATCGGCAGAGACGCATTTTTTAAAAACCCTCTCTGAGGATCCCAGCTGAGTTGCCTGATCGGCAGAGGCTTTTCAAAGCATTAGACAAAATGCTTTTAAAAGTTAAAAAAAAAAAAGCCTCTGATGATTGCACGGCTCAGCTGGGATCGTCAGAGGCTTTTCAAAGCATTTTTTTCTGCAACCTCTTGGCCGAAGAGTTGGTAAAAGAAATGCTTTGAAAAGTCTCTGACGATCCCAGCTGAGTTGCCTGATCGGCAGAGGCTTTTCAAAGCATTAGAAAAAAATGCTTTGAAAAGTTTAAAAAAAAAAAAAAGTTGGCCACACCCACCCAGTCACATTACCCCCCCAACCAAGCCACGCCCACAGAACTGGTAGTAACAAATTTTACATTTCACCCCTGGCCACGAGCTCTGTTTTAGCTAGTAGATGCACCGCGGGCTAGTCCTTCGTTGATTCCAGGGTGGCCCCACGGCCCAGATCTAAGCACCCCGTGGGCCTTGAGTTTGACACCTCTGAGTCAGTGGTGAAATCCAAATTTTTTTACTACCGGTTCTGTGGGCGTGGCTTGGTGCGCGTGGTGTGGCTTGGTAGGCGTGGCAGGGGAAGGATACTGCAAAATCTCCAATCCCACACCACTCCAGGGGAAGGATATTGCAAAATCCCCATTCCCTCCCCACTCTGAGCCCAGCCAGAGGTGGTATTTGCCGGTTCTCCAAACTACTCAAAATTTCCGCTACCAGTTCTCCAGAACCTGTTGGATTTCACCCTTGCCCTGTCCTTGTCAGAAGCTGACAGGGAAACATTACAAACGGTGGTCACTTTACAACTTAGTAGTAAGTTTATTTATTAAATTTATTTATTATTTATTTATTAAATTTATATGCCGCCCCTCTCCGGAGACTCAGGGCGGCTCAAGTTGCCTAACTACTGTGGCAAAAACGGTCATAAAATGAGGTGCAATTCACTTAACAACTTCCTTGCTTAGCAGTGGAAATTTTGGGCTCGATTATGGTCATAAGTCGAGGACTACCTGTGGTAGAATTTTGGAAGCCCGCTACAGTAGTCCTTGACTTACAGCAGTTCATTTAGCGACCGTTCAAACTTACGACCCCACTAAAAAAGTGACTTACGACTGTTTTTCACACTTATGACTATTGCAGCATCCCTGTGGTTGGCTATACGATCAAAATTCAGACATAACTGACTCATATTTATGACGGTTGCAGTATCTTGGGGTCATGTGATTCCCCTTATGTGACCTTCTGACAAGCAAAGTCCACGGGGAAGCCGGATTCACTTAACAACCAGGTTACTAACTTAACAACTATAGTGATTCACTTAACAAGAAAGGTTGTAAAATGAGACAAAACTCACTTAACAACTTGTCGAGCGAAATGTTGGGCTCGATTGGGGTTGTAAGTCGAGGACTACCTGTACTAATTCTGAAAAGGAAGAAAGTCAGAACGCAAATCGTACAGAGATGCAGCAGGCCCCCTCCTGCCTGATGTGGGAATTAAAGGAGCAGCTGCTGGAATTTCTCCCAGCTTTGATCTTTTTAATCTGTGGGTCAGCACTTGCCTCTCCTTTAACCTTCTCAACGTTTTCTTCTTTTGGTGGTTGTTGACAGCTGAAAATGCAAGATTCCCTCCTGCATAAGATCAACGGGATTCTCATCCTGGTTACCTTCTTCCTTTGCCGGATCCTCCTCTTCCCATTCATGTACTGGGCCTACGGGCAACAGATGAACATACCTATCTATGAGGTGCCCTTTCGCATCCCTCTGCATTGCAACGTGGCCAACGCCTTCTTAATCGCGCCCCAGATCTACTGGTTTAGCCTCATCTGCCGCAAAGCAATGAGGCTCTACAGCAGTTCTCCAGCACCAGATCGAACGCGATAGCAAAAAACGGCTAAACATTCCCTTTGGAACCAACCTGCCTCACTTTAACAGATTGGGGGATTTGGGGGAGGCGCCATTTTGCAACTGGCTGCCGTTCTTCCCAGCCGAGATGGAGAATCGCGAATCACCTCCACGGAGGTGCCTTCGTGGTCGCCAAACAATCACGAGCCTGGAGGCTGTATGCTTTCCAAGCCTCCCCGTATCCGTGCCCAGTGACTGCAGCGGTGTTCCAGATGTGTTCCAGATGTTGAAAGTGGAAACTGAGACTTGTGGCTGGCCAGCCTTGGAGGCCGTGAAAATTCTACAAATCTCATCTTTTGCCCTGAGATTTTCAGTTGGCAGTTTAGGGCAATGAGGTCAAAGAACATCACACAGCTTGATCTACACGTCCTTCTTTGATTATCCCTCGTCGGAGTGTGTCCTGATCTTTTCATTTCCTCACCTTGAAAAATTGCCGGCCTTCTAAACCAAGGGTGTCAAACTGGTGGCCCACGGACCGGATACGTCACGCGCAGGCCACGCCCACCCCAGCTCTGTGAAGGGAAAAAAAATGTCGTGAAACATCATGTGATGGCAACATGACGCAGCGAGTTTGACGCCCATGTTCTAAACCTTCTTCCATATGCTCCCTGTTGGGCCAGTTTGCTGTTGGTGAAATATGGATAGCCTTATTTGGACGTCTTGATGGCCACCTTGATTTTACTGAAAGTGCCGAGGGATTGCTCCTGGAAAATTTTAGCATCCCTTTTGATTTTTGTTAAAAATATATCTCAACGTTCTTGTGCTTCTTCTTCGTATGGATAGCCATGCCCAGCAAAATAACGGAAGCTGGAGAGAATTGGGATCGCCCTTGTCCCAAATCGTGGAAAGATTCTCACTTCGAACAGACAATATTGTACAATGTTGTATTTTTTGCACATTCCAAGTTTCCTTTCAATGCACAAGATGGAAAACTTGGCCGACGTCAAGGTCATTTCGGAACAGGTGCCAACCTTTGAGGCGGATAACTGGATCGTGATTCAAGAAGATAAGGTTCAAGAAGAGAATTTTTGGTGCTCCGTGTGTGTGAGACGCACGTAAAAATCAATGAGGCTTCAACAATGGCGTTCCCACTGCCATCTTGATTTTTTTATGACTTTGCAGATATTCAACAGAGAAAGGAGGGAAAATTGAGAGAGTGAAGATGAATCAGAAGTTGCTGAGGATGGACCAAACCAGCTGTTCAGATTTGGAAGGATTCTCGTAAGATCTGACTTGGCTCCCAAACATGACAAACCCTCTGTGGTTAAATCAACTATTCCTTTATTAGGAGCGCCAGCAGCTCTGGCAAAAGGTTTCTCTCTCACAGCAGACTATCAATGGCTGACCGACAGAGAGATAAATACTTGTCTGCTACACCTATTCATCTCTGCCCCCTGCCTTTTATCCCCAGAGATAGGATGGGGCTTCGCTAGCAGCGGTGGGCTCTTCTGTCCCAAGGACCAGCCCATAGATTTCCACTGCTCTCCTCTCTTCTGCCTTCTGTGCATCCGCGCGTCAGGCACTGGACCCAGCTGTTCCTCCTCTTCCTCATCAGCCACCTGGGGGCTGTTGACTCTCCATCTGAGGGCTGATGGACAGTTCAGCCTGTCTTTCTCTCTCTGCCAGCTCCAATCCCTCTTTCCCCTCGGAGCTCTCAGGTTGCCTTGATGCTGACCCTGACTCCTCACCTGATTCGGCTGCTGGAGAGGCCGGTGGCCAACAGGCCACAACAGATTCTTTTTTGCCTTGTGGTTCTAACTCTGGTCCCCAGAAGTCTGTTGGATGAGCAAATCAGGATCACGCACGAGAGGCCAATTCACTGGTACCACAAACAGGCCAGATTTCTTATCGGTAGCCAAATTCAGTGAGGAGGTAGCTGCCAAATTCAGTGGCAGCTACCTCCTCAACTTGGCCTAAGCCAGGCCCAACAAGAAAAATCCATGGGAAAATAGAGTTTGTATAGAGTGAGATCTAGGACAACTTGTCCCAGCCTATTCGCCGCAGGACAGCAATTACACTAATAGCAAGGCAATGGTGGAACAGAATGATTAAAGCAAGGATGCTAAAGGAGGGACACAATGAAATAAGAACAAACAAATAGGAGCCTGGATAGCTCAACAGACAGAGCACTATAATTTAACACCAGCTGTCTGCAATTAAAGTAAGATCGAATCTCGCCAGGCTCAAGGTTGACTCAGCCTTCCATCCTTTCTAAGGTAGGTAAATTGAGGACCCAGTTTATGGGGGCAATAAGCTGACTTTGTATAAATATTCCAAAGTATGAAGGCTATTGCTTAACGCACTGTAAGCCGCCCTGAGTCTCCGGAGAAGGGCGGCATATAAATCAAATTAAAACAAAACCAAAAAAAAGAACGAGAACAATTTGAACAGTGTTGAAGAATCCGTGGCGTTGAGTTATCCTGTGTTGAATTGACCCAGGACGAGTTTTCTGGAAGCGAATTGGCTGTGGCAAGTTGTCCTGCAACAAGCTAGCTGTGGCGAATTGGCCACGAAAAGTTGGCCACAGTTGAGTTGTCCCATACTATATAGAGAGTCCTTATTTCCATTCAACTTTGGAAAGATACCGTGTTTCCCCCAAAATATGACCTACTCCGAAAGTAAGTCCTAGCTTGATTTTTTTTACATGTGCACCCAATATAAGCCCTAACCCCCCAAAATAAGCCCTAGTTAAGAGCCCACCCACACCAGGGTGGACAGTGTCATAAAAATATCCCAGTAAAAGAAACAGGAGACAGCAATGATAGTTTCCATATATTTCCATATGCATCTCAAAACCTCTATCCATCTGCTACTTTCCGTTCTCTATTTCTCTCGGTTTCATCCTTCTATGTCCAAATATATATTTTAAAACGACATACTTTGCAAAGTCACGTGTCGCAGCAACAGCTCAGTGGGATTACAAATAGCTCTGATACAGTTTGCAATCTTTCTATCTAAAACTTTGCTTCGTGTCGTTTTTTAGGGCCTGCTGCTATCCTTCTGAGAACTATGGACTCTGGTAGCCCAATAGGCTATTTGTCCCTTTTTCTCACAACAGGTGAAAATTAAACTTGGCTGGGGATGGTGGGGGTAGTGCTGCCCTACTACTTACCTTCGGATAGTTGCAGCTACCCTGTTTCCCCGAAAATAAGCTACCCAACCAGAAAATAAGCCCTAGCATGATTTTTCAGGATGCTCGTAATGTAAACCCTCTTGTTGTGACCCAGGCCGAAGTAGGTATTATCAAACGCAGTCAGCTCGAAAACAAACAGACTTTATTAGAACAGCTGAGAATTAACTCATTCTCAGCGTAGTCCAAACTAAATTAAAGCAAATTCTTCATAACACAAATTCTTCAGTCTAATCACCAACCTTGGTATAATTAGGCAACCTGCCAAAGGCTTTTCTCGGCAAAAGTTCAGGAGCAGAAGACGCCAACAAGAAATAAATGCAGCAAGACAAGAAACAAATCTATCAACGTTGTTTTCCGACAAAGAGCCAAGAGTCGTTGCCGGTCTTTTAAGCCTTATGGGGCCAATCATCTCCTGGCCTTACTCCTGAGTCGTCCTTTTTGCTTTAGCTGCTCCTGCCTTCTGGCAGCTCTTCTCATACGTGCACTAGGAACAGGCTCCTCCTGTTCCTCTGCCTCATTCCTGTCAGTCTTTGGAGGCTCTGGAGTCCACACATCACACCCCGATGGCCCTGGCTCCATCTCTGCCTCCGACGCAGAGCCCTCATCCGGGCCTTCCCCAGCCTCCAGGACTGGCCCATGTTTTTCCTCAGCCTCCTCACTGTCCGACTCCACTGCTCCGCAGGCTGCTGGCAGACCACAACACCTACCCCCAAAATAAGCCCCAGTTAAGCCCCAGTCAGTATTTTCCCCCCAAATAAGACCTAACCAGAAAATAAGCCCTAATGTGTCTTTTGGTGCAAAAATTAATATATGACCTGGTCTTATTTTCAGGGAAACGCAGTAGGCCTCGCACATCTCGGCCCATTTCCTTTGCTGCAGCCAGCAAGACTTTCCTGAAGGCCTCTGTAGCCGATAACAGAGCTCCGGATCAATTGTGGATGACATCCCCCCTGAAAATAAGACCTGGTGCCTTTTTTGGGTGGCAAAATAAATAAATAAATAAGACAGGGTCGTATTTTTGGGAAAACACGGTAGGGCACTGCTCCCTCAAGGTCGTGTTTCTGGGGCGGGGGAGAACAGAGAGAACTTTTCCAAACATTGGCGGTGGAAACAACAAATCGATAGGACTTGACGAGGAGGAGAAAGCTGAAACATTAGTCTGGATATTTGCTACTACCGATAGTCCTCGATTTAACAACACTTCGTTTAGTAACCGTTCAATGTTACAACGGCACTGAAAAAAAAGCGACATACAACCGTTTTTCACACTATTGCAGCATCCCGCGCGGTCACCCGATCAAAATTCAGACGCTTGGCCACTGACTCGTATTTATGACGGCCGCAGGGTCCCGTCCTCCCCTGCTTTTGCGAACGTCTGACCAGCAAAGTCGACGAGGAAGCCGGAATTCACTTAATGACTGTGTGATTAACTTAACAACTACAGCGATTCACCGAACAACCGTGGCAAGAAAGGTCATAAAACGGGGGAGGGGGGAACTCACTTAACGACAGTCTCGCTTAGCAGTGGGAATTTGGGGCTTCGTTGTGGTTATAAGACGAAGACTTAAACTGTATACAGTTCCATCTATGCGGCTGGAAATGTTTAAAATGGCCCTTTTTTGAGTCGGGGGGGATTTGAATATTTACGGTAGGGTTAGAATGGCCGTCTCGGGCCTAAAATGCTGTGTTTTGAGTCTGAAACGTTATCAGATTGGGAAAATTTTGCCCAAGAGTGTGTCTCCATGCTGGCTGGCTGGGGAATTCTGGGAGTTGAAGTCCACCCATCTTAAAATGGCTGAGATCGAGAAACGCTGTAGGCTAAAGAAAAAAACTTGTTAAAGTTTTGAAGATGAGATGTGGTGTACAAGTACAAGCTACAGGCACTCTCTCATCCTCACTCACTACCTTTCTCCTCTCCTTCCTCTCCCCTTCCTTCTTCCCTCCATCTCCTCCTCCCCTTTCTTCCCTTCTCTTCCTTCTCCTTTTTCCTGCTCCTTCCTTCCCTTCTCCCCTCCCTCCCTTCTCTCCTTCCCTCCATTGCTCTCTCCTTCCTCCTTCTCTTCCTTCCTTCCTCCCCTCCCCTTCTCTTCCTTCTCCTTTTTCCTTCTCTTTTTCCTCCCTACCTCTCCTGCTCCTTCCTTCCCTTCTCCCCTCCCTCCCTCCCTTCTCTCCTTCCTTCCTCCTTACCTCCCTGTTGCTCTTTCCTTCCTCATTTCTCCTTCTCATCCATCCTTCCCCTCCCCCTCTCCTTTATTCCGTCTTCTCCTTTCTCCCTTCTCCTCCCCTTCCTTCTCCTCCTTTTCCTTGTGTAGCAGTGGAAATGTTGGGTTTAATTGTGGTCATAAGTCAAGAACTCCTCTGCTGCCACCCCCCACCGTCCTTTCTTCTCTTCCTTCTTCCTTCCCTTTCCTTCTCTCTTTCCTTCCTTCCTTCCTTCCTCCCTTCCTTTCCTTCTCTCCCTTCCCTTCTCTTTTCCTTTCGTTTCTTTCTCTTCCCTCCCTTCCCTTCTCCTTTCCTTTCCTTCTCTTCCCTTGCTTTCCCTCTTCCTTTCCTTTTCCTTTCCTTCCCTCTTCCTTTCCTTCCCTCTTTTCCTTTCCTTTCCTTCTCTCCCTTCCCTTTTCCTTTCCTTTCCTTCTCTTCCCTTGCCTTCCCTCTTCCTTTCCTTTCCTTTCCTTCCCTCTTCCTTTCCTTTCCTTCCCTCTTTTCCTTTCCTTTCCTTCCCTCCCTTCCCTTCTCTTTTCCTTTCCTTTCCTTCTCTTCCCTTGCCTTCCCTCTTCCTTTCCTTTCCTTCCCTCTTTTCCTTTCCTTTCCTTCTCTCCCTTCCCTTTTCCTTTCCTTTCCTTCTCTTCCCTTGCCTTCCCTCTTCCTTTCCTTTCCTTTCCTTCCCTCTTTTCCTTTCCTTTCCTTCCCTCCCTTCCCTTCTCTTTTCCTTTCCTTTCCTTCTCTTCCCTTGCCTTCCCTCTTCCTTTCCTTTCCTTTCCTTCCTTCCCTCCCCTTTTCCTTTCCTTCCTTCCCTTCCCTCTTCCTTTCCTTTCCTTTCCTTTCCTCCCCTCCTTCTCTCCTCCTTTCCTTTCCTTCCCATTCCATTTCTTTCTTTCCTTTCCTTCCCTCTTTTCCTTGCCTTCCCTTGCCTTCCCTCTTCCTTTCCTTTCCTCTCCTCCTCTCCCCTCCCCTCCCCTCCTCCTCTCCTTTCCTTTCCTTTCCTTCCCATTCCATTTCTTTCTTTTCCTTCCTTTCCCTTTCCTCTCTTTTATTTTTTCTTCTCCTCCTCCCTCCCTCCCCTCCTTCTCTTCCTGCCTTCTGCTCTGAAGACCATCTGCCGCGAGGCCTGTGGGCTTCCTTGGCCAGTTATTGGACAACAGGATAACAAACTGCTGGAGGAGACAGGCCAGGGATCTAATCCGACCAAGCGGGCACAACTTCTGTTGTTCTTAAAATTGCTGTTTTTGTGCTAACGCCCCCTGGCGAACGCTCCCGTGTCTGCCGTATTTATTTTTCTCTTCCTGTGATAGGCATACAACCTTCTTGTTGTTGTTGTTGTTGAAAGCAAGCTCGACCTTCAATGGATCACAAAAGCCCCATTTAAGAGGGCTGTTTTAACGATTTTAAAATTGTGGGAACAATTTAAAGGGGGGGGGGAAGACTAAAAGGCAATAATTTAGAACAGTGATGGCTAACCTTTTTGCCATCGCGTGCCAGGAGTGGGAGGGGGGGCGGGGCAGGTTCACGCGTACGCATGCCCACACCCATAATTCTATGCGCCCCACCCTGCGCATGTGTGCGCAACCCTCCCTTCCCCCCACCCCGCTCCTGGCATGCGATGGCCTGGTAGGCCCGTTTTTCTTTCTCACCTGGCTCCAGTTCCTCTCTATGCATCTGGGGAGGGCGAAAACAGCCTTCCCCATCTCCTCGGAGGCCTGAAACGGCCCAATTCCCAACTCCTGGTTCAGGGATGGGTTCTAAATTTTTTTACTACCGGTTCTGTGGGCGTGGCTTATTTTGTGGGTGTGGTTTGGAGGTCATGTGACTAGGTGGGCGTGGCTGGCTGGTCAGAGTCATTTCTGGAAGGTCCTCGCACTTACGACCAGTCCTCGCACTTACGACCCGACTCATTTGTTTGCTTTTAACACTGATCAGCTGTAGGGCGGCCCTTTGAAGCCCCGCGGCAAGAGTTTAAACAGTTTTTTTCCCTCTAGTCATCAGCTGGGACTCAGGAGGCAGCAATAGATTGGGGGTGGGACCAAATAAAAGGTAAGAATAACGTGGGGGGATGGGGCGGTGGGCGGGGGGGGGAGAACAGGTTCGGTGACGTCATATCTTCACCGCTACTGGCTCGGCCGAACCGGACCGAACCGGGAGGAACCCACCACTGTCCTGGTTGGACAGGAAGTGATGTTTTTTGCTGTCCCCAGCCTCCAGAGCCTCTTGATGGGGTGGGGAAGGCTGTTTTCACCCTCCCCAGATGCATAGAGAGGATCTGGAACCAGGTGAGAAAGAAAACTGGGCCTTACCCACCCCCCGCAGGCCCTCCAGAGGCAGGAAACAGCCTGTTTCCCTACTTCTGGTGGGCCCAGAAGGCCCAAAAATCAGCTGCCCAGCACGCGCATGCGTGCCAGAGCTGAGCTGGCGTGCCCACTGATATGGCTACGCGTGCCGCCTGTGGCACGTGTGCCATAGATTCGCCAACACGGACTTAGAAGAACTAATTTCTAATGTCATTAACAGATCTTCACATTCCTGGAGAATATTCAGAAAAATTGAGGAAGGAAAAGAATGTGGGGTCCTTGGCGTTCTCTTGAGTTTGGTTGGTTTTCTTGCAGACGTTTCATTACCAAACTAGGTAACATCATCAGTGCTAGAAGGAAAGGAACGATGTATTTTTAACCCTTTCAAAAAATTAAAAAAAATGGGACCAATTGATTTTGAAAAACCATCGCTCGGGCTCATGTCTGAAACCATGAGAGTGACTTGCCAAGGAACGCAACCAGTTTGCATTTATATTATATTGGCCAGGGTGTCCAGTTGCACACAAAAATGTGACTTTTTTTATAAAAAAATTACGAAACAGCCCTGAAAAACAGATGAGTAATTAAGGCTAAGCAAGCTATAGAGCAAGAAATTGTGAGTTCAAATTCTGCCTTAGCTATGAAAGTTGGCTGGGTGATTTGGGAGGGGCAATCACCAGGAGACGGTGAGTTCCAGTCCTGTCTTAGGCATGAAAACCAGCTGAGAGACTTTAAACCACTTCTTCTCTCTCAGACCAACCTACCTCACAGGGTTGTTGTGGGGCAAAAAGGAGGAAGGAAATTATGTATGTTCACCATTTTGAATTCTGACTTAGCTATGAAAGCCAGCAAGGTGACTTTGGGCCAATCACCAGGAGACGGTGAGTTCTAGTCCTGCCTTAGGCATGAAAACTGGGTGACTGGGCCAATCACCAGGAGACGGTGAGTTCTAGTCCCGCCTTAGGCATGAAAACTGGGTAACTTTGGGCCAAACACCAGGAGACGGTGAGTTCTAGTCCTGGTTTAGGCATGAAAACTGGGTGATTTTGGGCCAAACACCAGGAGACGATGAGTTCTAGTCCCGGCTTAGGCATGAAAACTGGGTGACTGGGCCAATCACCAGGAGACAGTGAGTAGAAGTCCTGCCTTAGTCATGACTTTGGGCCAATCCCCAGGAGACAGTAAGTTCTAGTCCTGCCTTAGGCATGACTTTGGGCCAATCTCCAGGAGACAGTGAGTTCTAGTCCCGCCTTAGGCATGAAAAGCAGCTGGGTGACCACGAGCCGGTCCCTGTCTCAGCCCAGCCCACGTCACAGGGTGGTGGTTGTAGGGAAAACAGGAGGAACGTGTGTTAGATATGTTTACGCCTTGAGTTATTTGCAAAAATAATAAAGGCAGGATACAAATAAATAATAACATATGGATTGCCTGGGTTTCCAATTCCACTGGATTGCTTCAGCCCTGCACACAACTTGAGCCTTTGATTTTTGGCAACTAATAAAAAAAAACAATTTCAGTGAAGAAATGGTGTTTTTTATTTTTATTTTTATTTTTCAGTCTTGCTTCATACTTTGATTTTTCTGCTTCACCGATAGTTCTCTGAAAATCCAGAAACCTTAAGTAATGCAGACTTGGTGGCTAGTGGGTAACCTTTCGGAGTTGAAAAGGCATAATAGAAAGTTTTTGTTTTCAAAATATTTCAGGGGGAAATCTTTTCTAGAGTGTTTGAACTCTAGTTCCGGTGGCAGAAGACACATTTCTAGAAAGGCACAATTTCTGGAATGCTTATTCTGGAGGGGAAATGGAAGGAAGGGTTTCCAGATTTCAATCACAGTGTTCTTTTTTCAAACTTGGCAAATTTAATGTTTGTTTATGTTTATGTTTATGATATTTGTACACCGCCCTTCTCCCGAAGGACTCAGGGCGGTGAACAGCCAGCAGATAAAATACAAAAAAATACAAAATTTAAAACAATATTAAAATCCAATTAAATTAATTTGGCCCACAGTTAAAACACCCCTATATTAAAACCCATAATTTAATAATTTAAAATTAAAACAATTTTAAAAAGTTAGCTCAGGTCAGCCCGGCTTGATGAAACAGAAATGTCTTTAGGACACGGCAGAAAGTGCGTAGATCCGGGATCCGCCGTTTCTCCAGGGGCAACTCGTTCCAGAGGGTAGGTGCCCCCACAGAGAAGGCTCTCCCCCTGGGGGCCACCAGCCGGCATTGTTTGGCCGACGGCACCCTGAGGAGCCCCTCTCTCTGGGAGCGTACTAGTCGGTGGGAGGCTACCGGCGGCGGTAGCCTCCCACTGACTAGTACGCTCCCACAGAGAGGGGCTCCTCAGGGTGCTGTCAGGCAGTCTCGTAAATATCCGGGTCCTAAGCCATGGAGCGCTCTAAAGGTGGTAACCAATACCTTGAAGTGCACCCGGAAGACCACTGGGAGCCAGTGCAGCTCGCGTAGGAGAGGTGTTACATGGGAGCGCGGAGTCGCCCCCATAAGCACCCGCGCGGCTGCATTCTGGACCAGTTGGAGCCTCCGGGTGCTCCTCAAGGGGAGCCCCATATAGAGAGCATTACAGTAGTCCAAGCGGGCTACTTAAGATGGATTCACTTCCAACTCCCAGTATTCCCCTGCCAGCATCTGACCCATTTTTTTCCCCTTCTTAATCAAGAAATACAAATATTATACGCGAACCGAAATTGCTTCACTTTTGTGAACCTGGTGCCTTGTAATAAAATATATATATAACCCTCTGCTCTAGCAGGAAACCTTATACCAGTGATGGCTAACCTTTTTGCCATCGCGTGCCAAAAGCGTGGGGAGTATGGGGGGGGTTGCACCCACGCGGGCCCACACCCATAATTCAATGCCCCCCCCCACATCCCTGCGCATGCGACCTCCCCGTGCTACCCCGGCTTTTGGCAAGTGACAGCAAAAAGATTAACGGTGGGGCTGGTAGGCCCGTTTTTCGCCCTCCCCAGGCTCCAGAGGCTTTCTTGGCATCTGGGGAGGGTGAAAACAGCCTACCCCATCCTCCCAGAGGCCCTCCGGAGCCAGAAACGGCCCGTTTCCCGACTTCCGGTGGGCCCAGAAGGCCGAAAAATCAGCTGGCCGGCGCGCACATGCGCGCTGGAGCTGAGCTAGGGCAACGCTCACATGCCCACAGATATGGCTCCGCGTGCCACCTGTGGCACCCGTGCCATGGGTTCGCCATCAGGGTCCTATACCATTTCAGACAAATGGTTGTCCAATCTCTTCTTTAAAACCTCCAGTATTGGAGCACCCACAAATTCTGGAGGCAAGTAGTTCCACTGATTAATTGTTCTGTCAGGAAATTCCTCCTTAGTTCTAAGTTGCTTCTCTCCTTGATTAGTTTCCATCCGTTGCTTCTTCTCCTGCCTTCCGGTGCTTTGGAGAATAGCTTGACTCCCTCTTCTTTGGGGCAGCCCCTGAGATATCAGAACACTGCTATCATGTCTCCCCTAGTCCTTCTTTTCATTAAACTAGACCTACCCAGTTCCTGCAACCGTTCTTCATACGTTTTAACCTCCAGTCCCCTAATCATCTTTGTTGCTCTTCTCTGCACTCTTTCTAGGATTTCAACATCTATTTCAACTCCCAGAATTCTCTGCCCAGGGTTCTTTAAAGATCAGTGGACTCTTCAATGCTCAGCATTTTCCAGCCTGACTGCTTTAAGATGGGTGGATTTAATTGTAGGCTGGGGAATTTTGGAAGTCCAGCCATCTTAAAGCAGGCTGGCTGGGGAATTCTGGGAGTGGAAGTCCAGCGATCTTAAAGCAGGCTGGCTGGGGAATTCTGGGAGTGGAAGTCCAGCCATCTTAAAGCAGGCCGGCTGGGAATTCTGGGAGTGGAAGTCCAGCGATCTTAAAGCAGGCCGGCTGGGGAATTCTGGGAGTGGAAGTCCAGCGATCTTAAAGCATGCCGGCTGGGGAATTCTGGGAGTGGAAGTCCCTCCATCTTAAAGCATGCCGGCTGGGGAATTCTGGGAGTGGAAGTCCACCCATCTTAAAGCATGCCGGCTGGGGAATTCTGGGAGTTGAAGTCCACCCATCTTAAAGCATGCAGGCTGGGGAATTCTGGGAGTGGAAGTCCCTCCATCTTAAAGCATGCCGGCTGGGGAATTCTGGGAGTGGAAGTCCCTCCATCTTAAAGCATGCCGGCTGGGGAATTCTGGGAGATGAAGTCCACCCCTCTTAAAACATGCTGGCTGGGGAATTCTGGGAGTGGAAGTCCCTCCATCTTAAAGCATGCCGGCTGGGGAATTCTGGGAGATGAAGTCCACCCCTCTTAAAGCATGCTGGCTGGGGAATTCTGGGAGTGGAAGTCCCTCCATCTTAAAGCATGCCGGCTGGGGAATTCTGGGAGTTGAAGTCCACCCATCTTAAAGCATGCAGGCTGGGGAATTCTGGGAGTGGAAGTCCCTCCATCTTAAAGCATGCCGGCTGGGGAATTCTGGGAGTGGAAGTCCCTCCATCTTAAAGCATGCCGGCTGGGGAATTCTGGGAGATGAAGTCCACCCCTCTTAAAGCATGCTGGCTGGGGAATTCTGGGAGTGGAAGTCCCTCCATCTTAAAGCATGCTGGCTGGGGAATTCTGGGAGTGGAAGTCCCTCCATCTTAAAGCAGGCTGCCTGGGGAATTCTGGGAGTTGAAGTCCCTCCATCTTAAAGCAGGCTGGCTGGGGAATTCTGGGAGATGAAGTCCACCCCTCTTAAAGCATGCTGGCTGGGGAATTCTGGGAGTGGAAGTCCCTCCATCTTAAAGCATGCCGGCTGGGGAATTCTGGGAGTGGAAGTCCCTCCATCTTAAAGCATGCTGGCTGGGGAATTCTGGGAGTTGAAGTCCCTCCATCTTAAAGCAGGCTGGCTGGGGAATTCTGGGAGATGAAGTCCACCCCTCTTAAAGCATGCTGGCTGGGGAATTCTGGGAGTGGAAGTCCCTCCATCTTAAAGCAGGCTGGCTGGGGAATTCTGGGAGTGGAAGTCCACCCCTCTTAAAGCAGGCTGCCTGGGGAATTCTGGGAGTTGAAGTCCCTCCATCTTAAAGCAGGCTGGCTGGGGAATTCTGGGAGATGAAGTCCACCCCTCTTAAAGCATGCCGGCTGGGGAATTCTGGAAGTCCCTCCATCTTAAAGCATGCCGGCTGGGGAATTCTGGGAGTGGAAGTCCACCCCTCTTAAAGCATTTAAGGGGTTCAATACCACCTGACCCTCTTCCCTTCTCCCCTCACTGGCAACTCACACCAGCCAGGACGGACAAAGATTCAGACCACCAATGGTGGACTTTGTCTCACCACAAAGCCCACAAACCTCTTCCAGCTCAGACCTCCGTGGGATTTAGGAATGTTTGGTCCAAGATGGTGTAGCATCTGACTCCGTCCCAATCAAAAGCAGGCAAGGATCACATGATTGGACAAATTAGATGGAGGCTTGATAGCCCATCTGTAGCCTAGGCCAGTGTTTTCTCAACCGTGGCAACTTGGAAGTTGCGTGGACTTCAACTCCCAGAATTCCCCAGCCAGCAAAGCCAAAGGTTATATAAATATGGTCTGGTTGCCGAGTGGCCAAAATTTGATCATGTGGCCTTGGGGAAGGGGGTGGCAGCTGGAATTTCAAGGTGAAGGCATGTGGACTTCAACTCCCAGAATCCCTCAGTCAACAAAGCAAAGAATTCTGGGAGTTGAAGTCTACACGCCTTCAAGTTGCCGACACCTGCCTAGACTATTTCCTGCATTTGTTCCTACAACATGAGGATGCCCAACGTTAGCATATACACCCAAAGTACAGAAAGTCCTTGACTTATGGCCATAACTAAGCTCTAAATGACGGTCAAGAGTCACACTGGGTGTGAAGCGGGTGGCCATATATCCACACCCAATTTTACAACTTTTTTTTTTTGCAGTGGTCATTAAATGAGCACCCCAGTCGTTAAGAGAATGCTGTGCATCGGAACGTAAGAGAGATAGCTTAGCGACCGGTTGTAATTCAAGGACTACCTGTGCACTGTTTAGGGTCTTCCAGTCATATGTTTTCTAATTCGGCCACGTGAAGATGTCTGGACTTCAGCTCCCAGAATCCCTCGGCCTTGTGATCTAAATCAGGGGTGTCAAACTCAATTTCATTGAGGGCCTTATCAGGGTTGTTTGACTTTGGGGGGGGGCGGGGGCTGCGGAGGTGTGGCTGGTGGCAGTGGTGGGAGGGAGAGGGAGGTGTGAGAGAGGGAGAGCGAGGGAGGGAAAGAGGGGGAAAGAGGCCATTTGGGGCCTAGTAGGCCTCCCTGCAGCCTCCTGGGGGCAAAAACAGGCCGCGGAGGGGGTGCACCGCACTCCCCCATGTACCGTTTTGGGCCTAGTAGGCCTCCCTGCAGCCTCCAAGGAGCAAAAACGGCTGCGGAAGGGGTGCATTGCACTCCCCCATGCCCCGTTTTGGGCCTAGTAGGCCTCCCTGCAGCTTCCTGGGAGCAAAAACGGGCCGCGGAGGGGGGGCACCACCCTCCCCCATGCCCCGTTTTGGGCCTAGTAGGCCTCCCTGCAGCTTCCAGGGAGCAAAAACGGGCTGCGGAGAGGCTGCATTGCACTCCCCCATGCCCCGTTTTGGGCCTAGTAGGCCTCCCTGCAGCTTCCTGGGAGCAAAAATGGGCCGCGGAGGGGGGGCACCGCCCTCCCCCATGCCCCGTTTTGGGCCTAGTAGGCCTCCCTGCAGCCTCCAGGGAGCAAAAATGGGCTGCGGAGGGGCTGCATTGCACTCCCCCATGCCCCGTTTTGGGCCTAGTACACCTCCCTGCAGCCTCCTGGGAGCAAAAACGGGCTGCGGAGGAGGGGCACCACACACACACACCCCATACCCCATTTTGGGCCTAGTAGGCCTCCCTACACTTGGGGACTCCTGGAAGGGGCCGAGCCAACCAGAATTTAACTACTGGTTTGCCCGAATCGGCTGAATCCTACCACTGGCTGGTGGACATGGGCAGGGTGGGCCAGCTTGACGTCACTCGTTAAGGCTCCGTTTTGGCCGCGATGGCCTCCTGCAGGCCTCTGCCAACAAAAACGGAGCCTCGGGGAGGTTGTGTATGGCCCACCTGGGCTCCATTTTGGCTGGCAGAGGCACCGTGGGTCGGTTCTTCACTGTTTTCAGGGTGGGCCGAATCTTAAGCACTCTACGGGCCAGATGCGGCCCCCGGGCCTTGAATTTGACTTTGCCCATGAGTTACGGGCAGTCCTTGTCTTACAATTATTCATTTAGTGACCTTGCGAAGTTACAGCACTGAAAAAAGGGACTTATGTCTGGTTTTCACACTTAACGACCATTGTGGCATCCCCTGGTCACGTGATCAAAATTTGGGCAGCTGGCGACTGGCATGTACTTAGGACAATTGCACTGTCTTGAGATCATGTGATCTTCCCTTTTGTGATCTTCCCAGCCAGCTGCTGACAATGGGGAAATTGTCCAATTTGCTTAAGGATCACACGATTCACTGAACGACTGCAAGTGATTTGCTTAAGGATGGGGACAAAAAAAGGCTGTAATATGAGGCAAAACTCACTTCACAATGGTCTCGCTTAGCAATGGAAATGTTTGCAATCCATTGTGGTCGTACAGTGAGACTACCCGTCATCTCCTCAGCCCGCCCAACCCCAGGAAATAACCTTCTGGAGAAAGAGATAATAAAGGTTTATTAATAGATCTTGCAAATTTCCCGTTGAGATTTTCTCTCCTCTGCTGAACGCTGTTTTTTTTTTTGGCTTCTCTCGAACCCCAACCCAGGGCCCTGCCGTCCATGCGCCTCCTAAAATCCAAATTTGGATCCTCAGAGCTTATGGAGCTTATGGAGAAGCATGGTGCGCAGCTCCTTGTTGGTGACGTTCTCCACGATGGATTCCAGGAAGTGGATCTCGTTCGCCTTGCGCAGGGCGCTCCCCAATGATTCATCGAGGTCGTACAGCATCTCGTACTGTGACAGGACCTCCAAGGAGAGGAGCAGGAGAGGTTCCCCGGTCCCGTTGTTGGGTAACATGGCGGCTATGTGAAGCGTGTGGCAGAAGATCTGGATGTAAACAAAAGACAACTCCCGGATGACGTTCTTTTCTTCCGCCGAGTGCCACTGGCCACGGGCAATGGTCTTCACCGAGCCCAACAGATCGGATAAACTGAGGCAGTAGAGCCTTCCTATGTGTTTCCACGCCTCTGCTGGCATCCACGTCGTGCCGCTGGAACCACAGAGGAACTGGAAGGCCCGCAAGAGAAGCACGGACAACTGGAGATGATAGGCAAAAGGCCGGAAGTTCAACAACGGTAAATATTGGACGTACTCCAGCGAGTAAGGTACGTAGAGGATCTCTCGTTCCAAGAGACTTTTGATCACATGGACAAGTCTTCTCCACTCGCTTTGGCTACACCACGGAAAGACCTGGACCAGGGCCACCAAAAACCCTTTGCTGAAGAGGTTGACTTCTTCAGGGTTGTCCACGTTAATCACAAGGAGAACGAGCATCTGCTCCCGTAGGGCCGTTGAGACGCAACACGTCTCCAACCAGGCCAGCAACCCACTGCCTGGCCCATAATTTGGGAGTGGACGGGTTGTCCATTCCTCCTCTGGAAGCTTACAGACCTCGAAAAGAGTAGCTGGGACTTCGTTCTTGAAATGTTCTCCAAAGATGTTCTTCACACGGAGGCCGATGGTCCAGTCCAAGACGTTGATCTTCTTGTGCAACCAAGCTACCGATTGGGTCCACAGCTGTGGAGACAAGGAGTCCTTCTGGACCAGAAGGATATCACAAAGCTGTGCTAGGTTGGTGACCACCAAATCTTTGGTCTCCAGGGAACACCTCTCTTGGTCTTGTGGTTGGTGCCAATATTGGCAGAACCCATCCAGGAGTTTGCAGAGAGAAAAGACGAGTGGAAACGGGTGGCAGGTGTGAATCCAACTCTGCTCCAAGGGGACTTTCAAAGCCTTGTCCAGGATTTGCAAGCAGAGCTCAATTCGGGGAGAATCGGACTTTAGGAATGGGAAGATCAAGCTTTGGATGACCTCTGCAGGAGAGAGGAGGGGGCTTGTTCCACTCGGTTGCATGAGATGAACTAGGAACTCTAAAAATTGCTCTTTCTCCTTGGGAGAAGAGAGACGGTCCCAAACTGTCTCTTTCAAACACTCCAGGAGAAAGTTGACAGATACTTCCGGTGGATCCCGAGGTTCTTGGAAGTTCAGAGACGGGAACGAACAGAGGATCTCGGCCAAGAACTGATGGGTTCCCAAGTTGGCGATAGCTAAATTACTGATCTTCTTGATGGTACCTTCTGGGTTGAGGACCACCAGCCGGGAGACTGCAAGGATGGCTTTCTTAAAACTTTCCCCAGAGGTGCTCTTGATGATCTGGTTGAAGGCCACGTTGAGTTCCTCCTGAAACATTTTTGAGAACGCTACCATCAGCTTGGAAAGGCCTTGTCTGCCCCAAGTCGCCAAAACACCAGCAATGACTTGGTTCTTATCCGGCAAGGTAAGTTCGGTATAACACTCAAGGATGATCGTGACTATTTTGGTTTGTTCTTCTTGGTTTCTGGATGAATCCTCAGAGGATTCTAGAGATGCGACAGTCTCCAGCAACTTCAAGATCAGTTCTGGATCCTGGAACAGTTCTTTATTCTTAATGAGGCAAGCTGCCCAATCCTTACTCAAGGCCCAGCTTTTCTCCTTAGCAAATACAGAGCACACTTCTTTGTGTCGGTCCATTTTCTTGTCAATGATCATCATGGCTACTGAAGCCACCAGATCGCCACCGGTGTTCTTCCCCCAAGTCTCAGGGTTGACCTTCTTCAGGAGGTCTGTGATGACTTTGCCCAAATCCAACATCAGTCGGGCTTGGTCGAGGTCCTCTAGACCACAATCGCTCGACCTCTTCTGCAAAGATGCCAAGCAATCGAGGAGCCGGTAGCTTTCGTAGCAGACCTGCCGAGGGTCATTCAAGAAGACCTGGAGCTCTGAAGACCACTCCTTCAACAAGGAGAGGAGGAAGCTTAAGTTGAAGAGCACTGATTGCTTGGACAACTTTCCCATGTCCAGCAAACTCATGCTCCTCTCGGCTTCCTTCACCTTGACGTCCAAATCCTTCTTGCTGTATCGGTTTTCACCATCGCAGCTCCATAGAGTGACCACCGAGGAGATCTTTTCCAAGTAAGCCTGAGGAGACAATGCCTTCGCTTCGCGCTCGGTGGCCACCAAGGCAGACAAGACATCCACTAAGTTAGCAAGGGCGTAACACTTCATCCTGCTCGATCCGAGGTTATCTTTGATCATTTTGAGCCCTTCGGTCAAAATCGGGAGGGTGAGAGGGACGGCCGAGTTCTCCGGCGTGGACGAAGGGCCGCTCTTGAACCTCTTTGGCGGTTGGCCCAGTTCTTCGGACTCCAAAACGTGTTGGTGGGTCACGCTTTGGAAGAGCAGCACCAACCGGTCCTCCTCGCCTCCTTTGTGTTTCATAATCTCCCACCAAACGTCCAAGAAGAACGCCACGTCAGCCGGAGACGTATCCTTGGCAACATACTCTACGAACATCCGAAGCTCTCTTTGGCAAAGGGGATCCGGCAACGCCAGAAGCAGCTGGGCGAAAAGCCGGGGCGCGTTGATCGCCTTGAACAGCTCGAAAAGGACGGTACGGTTGATCTCGGGGATCGCGTTGCTGACAGAGAAGAAAGCATCGCTCTTCCACCTTTCGTCGGACGGGACGCTCGAGAGGATGATTTTGGACCAGAGGACAACGGCGGCCTTCCTCTTCCAGAGGTTGGGCTGGTGTGGATAAGAAGAATAGGAGGTGCAGATCTCCTGCAGAGCTTCCAGGATGGGTTTGCCCACCACCGACCAGTCGGATTTGGTCAGTTCGGATAACGGTTTAGGGTGGCACAGCCTGGACGCCAGCAGAAATCCTCCGTGCAAGATGGTCACTTCGCCGCAGATGGTGACGGGCCCTGTTGCAAAGAATGAACGATACGGTGAAGAGCAAGCAGGGTGAGCTCAAGGTTTTCTACAGGTAGTCCTCAACTTACGACCACAACGGTGCCCAAAATGTTACATCGCTAAGTGAGAAATGGGTTAAACAAGCTTGGCCTCGTTTTACGACTTTCCTCGCCAGATTTGTGAAGTGAATCGCTGCGGTTCTTAAACTCGTCACACGGTTGTTAAGTGAATCTGAATGTCTATAGAGATTCTCAGCCATCCAGGTTACGGTTGGCCCAAAGGTGTATTTTTCAAGAGGCAACTGGTTTTTCTTTGAAGACATTTTGCTTCTCATCCAAGAAGCTTCTTCAGCTCTGACTAGATGGATCCTTCCATTCCCCACCATCCAAGTCAGAGCTGAAGAAGCTTCTTGGATGAGAAGTGAAATGTCTTCAAAGAAAAACCAGAAAATCCAGTTGCCTCTTGAAAAAAAGCACCTTTGGGTTAAGTGAATTTGCTTGTCAGAAGGTCACAAAAGAGGATCACGTGACCCCGGCACACGGCAACCGTCATAAATGTGAGTCAATTGTCAAGCTTCTGAATGTAAATCACCTGACCATGAGGATGCAACGGTCAAGTGTGAAAAATGGTCATAAGTCACTTTTTTCGGTGCCGTTGTAACTTCAAACGGTCACTAAACAAACTGTTGTTAAGTCGAGGACTACCTGTATTCTAGTGGCCTGGAGAACTCAGGAACTGTAATGGTACAGGGAGTCCTCGACTTATGGCCAAAACTGGACCCCAAATTTCTCTTGCTAAGGGAGAAATTTGTCAAGTGAGTTTTACCCCATGTTGCAACCTTCCTTGCCACCGTTGTTAAGTGAATCACTAAGTGTTAAGGTAGACACACGGTCGGTACGTGAATCTGGCTTCCCCGTGGACTTTTGCTGCTCAGAAGTTCGCAAAAGGGGATCACGTGACCCACTCCCCCCCCCCCGGGATATGGCAACCGTCATGAATACGAGTCAGTTGCCAAGCCTCGGAATTTTGATTACGTGAACATGGAGATGCAACAATGGTCGTAAGTGTGAAAAACAGCCATAGGTCACTTTTTTTCAGCGCGGTCAGTGAACGGTCATTAAACAAACAGTTGTAAGTCGAGGACTACCTGCATTTGACACATCAGCCTAGAACAGTGATGGCTAACCTTTTTGCCATCGCGTGCCAAAACGTGGGGAGCATGGGGGGGGGTTGCATGCACACGTGCCCACACCCATGATTCAATACCCCCCCACACCCCGCACCCTCACACATGTGCACACGACCTCCCCGCGCTACCACCGCTTTTGGCACGTGACGGCAAAAAGATTACCACCGGTAGGCCCATTTTTCGCCCTCCTCAGGCCCCAGAGGCTTTATTGGCGTCTGGGGAGGGTGAAAACAGCCTTCCCCATCCCCTGAGAGGCCCTCTGGAGGCTGGAAACGGCCCATTTCTTGACTTCCGGTGGGCCTGGAAGGCCCAAAAATCAGCTGGCTGGTGCGCACTTGCGCACTGGAGCTGAGCTAGGGCAACGCTCAAATGCCCACAGATATGGCTCCGTGTGCCACAGGTGCCACAGGTTCACCATCACGGGCCTAGAAAGTGGGAGGCGGCGATTTCTACTCCCGCCATAGCCACACAAAAAAATGATTTAATCCTTGGTTGTTGGATAAGACACAAAGGCGATTTCGGTCTTAATGCACACCCTGCCGTCGGCAAGCCACAATAACTGGGTTTATTCCTCCATGCCCAGATGAACTCATCGGATGGCGGTTGAACATGCTGTGTGTGTAACACAATAGCTATGTTCGCACGACTCTACAGCAGTGGCCAAAATTGTGGAAACCTTTTGGGAAAAGTGTATTTTCTAAAACTAAGCTAATAACACCACCTTTTTTTGGGGAGTAGTACCATAAAATTATATATCAATGGAAAGATAATTTAATCCAGAATGTAATGCAATCACTTTTAGGAAGGATTTGCTATTAGAATAGACAGTTACAGTACATAGAAGAAAAGTGAAACACGTAGAAAAAAACGAGTGGCTTAAAATTTTTTAATTGGTTAATTTTATGGGTAAGGGGTTTTAAATTGGGGGAAGCCAATATAGATTTAATTATGTTTTAAAGTATTTTAATGTTTATATTGTATGTTTTTTAATCCTGGCTGTTCACCGCCCCGAGTCCTGCGGGAGAGGGGGGGTATAAAAATTTAATAAATGAAATGAAAATGAAATGAAATGAGAGATACAGAAATGATCCCCAAGTCAGTTAATCCTTCGTTGGGTAACCTTCAGCATGAATGACGGCCTTACAAGGTCTTCCCCTGGAGTGAACCAAGTCTTTGAGTTCTGCAGCTGTTATCATGTGAAACCAAGATTGAATGATGGCTTCGATTAACTGGGTTTTATTGCTGGGTCGCTTCTGACTAACCAGTTTCTCCATAGATTTTCAATTGGGTTAAGAAGGTCTGGGCTATTCCCAGGCCGTTCCAGGAGTGGAATAGGATTATCTTGAAACTCAAAAAAAAAAACTTCGTTGGTTATTAACCAACAAATCTCAAAAATACAACTTTTCCCAAAAGGTTTCCACAATTTTGGCCACGGCTGTATTTGAGACAAAGCTGGGTGGATCCCCACCCAAGTGATCGTGATCAGATGAACTCAGGAAAATAGGCTAAAAGGAACTGAGATCAAACATGTGCCGCTGTCCATTCAGTCCTTAAGTGAACCAAGCCCAGCCCCAAAATCAGGCAAGATGGCAGGAAGGAGGAAGAGGAAGTAGAGAAGGCTCTGTCCTCAACTCCGGCCCTGTCCTACCTTGCAGGGTTGTTGGGAGGAGGAACATGGAGGACAGCGCCATGTGTTGCTGAGAAGGGGAGGGAAAGAGGGGGGAAGGAAGGAAGGAGAAATGAGAGGCAGAGGGAAAGAGAGGTAAAGAGGGAGGGAGGAGAAATGGGGAGTTGGACGGTGGGGTGAGGAATGATAGAAAGGGTATGGAGGAAAGGAAGGAAGCAAGCATGGGGGGAAAGAGGGAAGGAGAAAGAAAGAGGGAGGGAGAAAGGAATGATGGATAGAAAGGGAGAGGGAGAGAGGGATATAGAGGAAGGAAGGAAAGAAGGGAGGGAGGGAGAAAGGAAGGAGGGATAGAAAAGGGAAGGGAGAGGGGGAAGATAAAGAGGGAAGAAGGGAGGAAAGGTGGATTAGGGGGATGGAGAAAAGAGAAAGGAAGGAAGGTTAGCAGAATGAAGAGGAAGAGAGGGAGGGAAGAAAGAAAGGAAAGTGGGGAAGAAGGAAGGGAGCAAGGGGGGAGGAGGGAGAAAGCAATGGTGGCTACAAAGGGAAGGGAGAGGGAGGAAGGGAGGAAAGGAGGGAGGAAGGAAGAAAGGAGAAATCAGACAAAGGATGGATAAAGGGAAGGGAGGGAGGGAGGAAAAGGGAGGAAATAAGAAAGGACAGAAAAGATGGAGGAAGGATGGCTAGAGAAGGGAAGGAAGGAATGGAGGGAAGGAGGGAAAGGAAGGAAGGAGAGATCAGATGAATGATGAAGAGAGGAAGGAAGGAAGAAAAAAGACTGGAAGGAAAGAAAGGAAAGGGAAAATATGGGAAGGAAGGAAGGAAGGAAGGGGAAGAAGAATTAAGGAGAAAAGGGAGAGAGAGAAATAACAAAAGTAAAAGGAAGGAAGAAAAAGAAAGAAAAAGGAAGGAAGAAAGAAAGAAAAAGAAAAAGAAAGAAAAAGAAAGGAAGGAAGGAAGGAAGAAGTATTAAGGAGAAAAGGGAGGGAGAGAAATAACAAAAGTAAAAGGAAGGAAGGAAGGAAGAAAGAGAAAGAAGGAAGAAAGAAAGAAAGGGAGGGAGGGAGGAAGGAAGGAAGAAAAGAAGAAAAGAAGGAAGGAAGAAGTATTAAGGAGAAAAGGGAGGGAAGGAAATAACAAAAGTAAAAGGAAGGAAGGAAGGAAGAGAAAGAAAGAAACAAAGAAAGAGAGGGAGGGAGGAAGGAAGGAAAGAAGGAAGGAAGGGAGTATTCAGGAGAAAAGGGAGAGAAATAACAAAAGTAAAAGGAAGGAAGGAAGGAAGGAAGAAAAAAAAGAAAAAGGAAGGAAGGAAGAAAGGAAGGAAGAAGTATTCAGGAGAAAAGGGAGGGAGAGAAAAAACAAAAGGAAAAGGAAGGAAGGAAGGAAGAGAGAGAAAGAAACAAAGAGAGGAAGAAAGAAAGGAAGGAAGGAAGGAGTATTAAGGAGAAAAGGGAGGGAGAGAAATAACAAAAGTAAAAGGAAGGAAGGAAGAGAAAGAAAGAAAGAAAGAAAGGGAGGGAGGGAGGAAGGAAGGAAGGAAGGAGTATGAAGGAGAAAAGGGAGGGAAGGAAATAACAAAAGTAAAAGGAAGGAAGGAAGGAAGAAAAAGGAAGAAAGAGAGGGAGGGAGGGAGGAAGAAAGGAAGGAAGGAAGGGAGTATTCAAGAGAAAAGGGAGGGAGAGAAATAACAAAAGGAAAAAGAAGGGAAGGCTCTCCTTCCTCGGCCGACCCACCTACGTCCATGGCTGCCGCCGGGTCCCCTCCCCACGCGGCTCCTGCCTGCCGAGCCGAGGCGCAGGCATGGTCGAGATCCGGGCTGCGCGGCCGCCTCTTGCCGCCCGCGGGCTCCGCCAAGCCAGCCGAGCCGAGCGCCTGGGCATCGCCGGCCCCGCACACGAGCCGAGCCATTGTGCGCTCAGGGCGCAGCGGCCACGGCACAAGGCGCGCCTGCCCAGCACCAGCCGCTTCCCCGGCCTCCCTCCCCGGCTCCGCCCGCCTCGTCCTCCTCCTCCTCCGGCCCCGGCTCAGCCAGCGAGACGGGGCAGCTCAAAGCCAAGCACCGTCGGAAGAGCTACCTCTGCCGGCTCCTGCGCAACACCGCACGCCGCGCCCGAGCCGGCTCGCTCCCCGCCTACACCTGCTGGTAACTGCGCCCCCGCGCCAGCCTCGGCCTAGGATCGCGCTGCGCGGCTCGGCCTAGGATCGCGTTGCGCGCGGGGGGGGTTGGTTCCCCTGCCCTTCCTTCCCCCCCCCCGGACCAAGGGACAGGGCGGGGAGCTCGGCATCCCACTCCCCACCCCGCGCGCGCGCTGACTTTTACGCACGGTTTCTGGGAGGTTTGTCCTTTGGAGACGCTTTCCCCGAATCGGAATAGAGCTGGCCCCGGAAGGGAGCTTGGAGGTCGTCTAGTCCAGCCTCCTGCTCAAGCAGGAGCCCATAGAGTTCTTGGCCATTTCAATCAATCAATCAATCAATCAATCAATCAATCAATCAGAGCAGGGAAGGGAGGACTCCTAGTCCAGCCACCCTACACCATTTTAATCAATCAATCACTCAGAATAGAGCTGGAAGGGAGCTTGGAGGTCGTCTAGTCCAGCCTCCTACTCAAGCAGGAGGCTACAGAGTCCTTGACCATTTCAATCAATCAATCAATCAATCAATCAGAGCTGGGAAGGGAGGGCTCCTAGTCCAGCCACCCTACACCATTTGAATCAATCAATCAATCAATCAATCAATCAATCAATCACTGCTCAAGAGCTGGAAGGGAACTTGGAGGTCTTCTGGTCCAGCAGGTGACCCTAGAATCCTTGACCATTTCAATCAATCAATCAATCAATCAATCACTCAATCAATCAGAGCTGGGAAGGGAGGGCTCCTAATCCATCCACTTTACACCATTTGAATCAATCAATCAATCAATCAATCACTCAGAATAGAGCTGGGAAGGGAGCTTGGAGGTCTAGTCCAGCCTCCTGCTCAAGCAGGAATCCATAGAGTTCTTGGCCATTTCAATCAATCAATCAATCAATCAGAGCTGGGGAGGGAGGACTCCTAATCCAGCCACCTTACACCATTTGAATCAATCAATCAATCAATCAATCACTCAGAATAGAGCTGGGAAGGGAGCTTGGAGGTCTTCAGCCTCCTGCTCAAGCAGGAATCCATAGAGTTCTTGCCCATTTCAATTAATCAATCAATCAATCAATCAGAGCTGGGAAGGGAGGGCTCCTAATCCAGCCACTTTACACCATTTTAATCAATCAATCAATCAATCAATCAATCAGAGCTGGGAAGGGAGGGCTCCTAATCCAGCCACTTTACACCATTTTAATCAATCAATCAATCAATCAATCAATCAGAGCTGGGAAGGGAGGACTCCTAATCCAGCCACTTTACACCATTTTAATCAATCAATCAATCAATCAATCAATCAATCAATCAGAGCTGGGAAGGGAGGGCTCCTAATCCAGCCACTTTACACCATTTGAATCAATCAATCAATCAATCAATCAATCAATCAATCAGAGCTGGGAAGGGAGGACTCCTAATCCAGCCACTTTACACCATTTGAATCAATCACTCAGAATAGAGCTGGGAAGGGAGCTTGGAGGTCATCTAGTCCAGCTCCCTGCTGAAGCAGGAGACCCTAGACCAGGGGTATCAAACCCGTGTTGTCACATCGTCGTCACGTGACGTATCACAACTCCTCCCCCCTTTCACTAAACCAGAAAGAGAAAGAGGAAAATTGTGGTCTCCGAGTCTCGTGGGGTTTTCTCGTAGACATTTCATGACCCAACTAGATAACGTCATCAGTGCTAGAAGGGAGTGAGGTTTGTAGAGCGAAGGAGGAGGAGGAGAAAGGGAGGAGGAGGAGGAAGAGGAAAAAAAGAGCAGCAGGAAGACTGTGATTGCGAGTCCTTGGTGCTCTCTGAGCTTGTAGACATTTCATGACCCAACTAGGCAATATCATCAGTGCTAGAAGGGAGTGAGGTGTGTGGAGTGAAGAAGAAGGGGAGGAGGGCCCGCTAACTGGGGTGAACTCTGTGGTCCTCTTTCAAGCTAACCCAACCCACACAATGAGAGAGGGGGGGATGGGGGAGGGAGGGAGGACGGGGAGGAGGAGAAAGGAAGGGAGAGAAAGCAAGAGAAGGAAGGAAGGAAGAGAGAGGGAGGAAATGAAGGAAGGAAGGGAGAAAAAAGAAAGGAAGGAAGGCAAGGGAGGGAGGGAGGGGGGGAGAGAGAGAAAGAAAGAGAAGAAAGAAAGTAAGAGAGGGAGGGAGGAAGGGAAGGAAGGAAGGGAGGGGGAGGGAGGGAAGGAAGGAAGGGAGAGAAAGAGAGAAGAAAGAAAGAGGGAGGGAGGGAAGGAAGGGAGAGAAAGCAAGAGAAGGAAGGAAGGAAGAGGGAGGGAGGGAGGGAAGGAAGGAAGGGAGAAAAAGGAAGAAAGGAAGGAAGAGTGAGGGAGGGAGGGAAGGAAGGGAGAGAAAGAAAGAGAAGAAAGAAGGGAGGGAGGGAGGGAAGGAAGGGAGAGAAAGAAAGAAAGAAGAAAGGAAGAAAAGAGGAAAAGGAGGAGGAGGACGACTGTGGGGTCCTTGATGCTCTCTGAGCTTGGCTGTTTTCTCGTAGACATTTCGCGACCCAACTAGGTAACATCATCCATGCTAGAAGGGAGTGGGGTTTGTGGAGAGGAGGAGGAGGAGGAGGCGACAGCGGCAAGATCAAACTATTTCTGAAATCTCGCCAGAAAAACAGCAGGGACTGAAGACTTATCCAGGCAGTTGCCAGGATTCGCAACAGACTCAAAAACGGAGAAATAAAAAGCACACAGCATCAATTTCAAAGTCTTCGGTCGCCTCTGATACGTCTCCTTTTTCTCTCCCTTAAAGGGACAGCACTTATAAATCGGACACTCGCTTGATCAGCCGCCGGTCGCTCTGCACCGGCCAGAAGGAAGGGGCGCTCATGACCGCCTGCCATCGTTTGAATTTGAAGAAACCTCTGCAGTGGTCCAACAAGTAAGGGCAGCCTCCTCCGGCCGGGGGGGGGGGGAAATCTGGGTTTTTTTTGCCTTTAAAATCGGTGACCGGTGGCGGCTGGGGATTAGCCGTTTCTGGGGAGAATGGCCTGGCCGGAGGAATGGAAACCTGGAGGATGTCTAAGCAAGGAACCTTGGAGAACCATCTTGGCGGGAAAGGAGAGGCAGGAATGATGGAGAAAAAGCCCCAAACTCTGGCAGGAGGCATCTAAACGCTTAACCCCGGTGCAAGTCGCTTCCCTTCCTTGTATCTTGTCTTCCCTTCCCTGCCGTGGGAACGTTAATAAAACGGTAGATTAAGTTAGCTAAGCAGCCTCTTTTTGTGCAGGGGTGAAATCTAAAATTTGTTACTACCGGTTCTGTGGGTGTGGCTTGGTGTGGGGGGGTGGGGTAATGTGACTGGGTGGGCATGGCCAATTTTTTTTTTAACTTTTAAAACCATTTTTTCTACAACGTCTTCGGCGAAGAGGTTGTAAAAATATGCTTTCAAAAGGCTCTGACGATCCCAGCTGAGTTGCCTTGATCGTCAGAGGTTTTTTTTTCTTTTAAATGCCTTTGACGGTCAGGCAACTCAGCTTGGATCTTCAGAGGCTTTTAAAAGGTGCCTGGATAGCTCAGCAGACTAATGCATTGTAATTTAACTCCAGCTATCTACAATTAGTAAGTTCGAATCTCGCCAGGCTCAAGGTTGACTCAGCCTTCCATCCTTTCTAAGGTAGGTAAATTGAGGACCCAGTTTGTGGGGGCAATAAGCTGACTTTGTATAAATATACAAAAGTATGAAGGCTATTGCTTAACGCATTGTAAGCCACCCTGAGTCTCCGGAGAAGGGCGGCATATAAATCAAATTAAAAAGAAAAAGAAAAAAGAAAAAAAGCCTCTGCCAATCAGGCAACTCAGCTGGGATCCTCAGAGGCTTTTAAAGCATTTGAGGATCCCAGCTGAGCCGCGCGATCATCAGAGGCTTATGTTTTTTACTTTTAAAAACATTTTTTCGGCCAAAGAGGTTGTAGAAAAAATGTTTTTAAAAGTAAAAAAAAAAAAAAGCCTCTGATGATTGTACGGCTCAGCTGGGTATGGGGGGGGGGCAGAGATTTTTGCTACCAGTTCTCTGAACAACCCGCCTCCATTGCTACCAGATCGGGCGATCCGGTCCGAACCGGGAGCATTTCACCCCTGTCTTTGTGCCTCCAAATTCTTGGCTGAGTTGTTAAAGGCTTAGTTAGTTAGCACTTGCTAGGACCGGATGGTGCTACGTCAAGACTTATTCTGCAAAGCACCGGAAGGCCGGGGCGAGAAATACAGGCAGTCCTCGACATACGACCACAATGGAGCCCAACATTTCTGTTGCTAAGCAAGACGGTTGCAAAATAGGCTGAGAGCGTAAGCCACTTAGCGAGGACTGTAAAGCACTATCTAAACGCTATTGCCTTTGCTGTTCGAATGGTCACTAAATGAATGGTTGTAGGTCAAGGACTACTTGCACACATGAATCTAGTCAACTGTCAGCACCAAATTGGTGCTAGGTAAGAGTCAATTACCGAATTGAAGAGGGGTAGAAGTTAGACCATTTGTGGGAACGTAAGGACTCCAGGCTTATTCCTCTCTTGACTCCACCGTCCCAGATTCTACATGAAGTGATAGTTCCAGTATTATGGCTGTAGGAGCCCTGGTGGTTAGAATGCAGTATTGCAAGGTAATTCTGCCCACTGCCAGCAGTTCGATCCTGACTCAGCTCAAGGTTGACTCAGCCTTCCGTCCTTCCGAGGTCGGTCAAATGAGGACCCAGATTGTTGGGGGGGGGCAAGAGGCCGACTCTGTAAACCGCTTAGAGAGTGCTGTAAAGCAGTATAAAGCAGTATATATAAATTGTAAGTGCTGCATGGTGACACACTTGTTGTAATGCAATATTGCAAGCTAACTCTGCTCACAGTCAGGAGTTCGATCCTGACCAGCTCAGTTTTGACTCAGCCTTCCGTCCTTCTGAGGTCGGTAAAATGAGGACCCAGATTGTTGGGGGCAAAATGCTGACTCTATAAATCTCTTAGAGAGGGCTGTAAAAGCACTATGAAGCAGTATATAAGTCTAAATCTATTGCTAGGGAAGGGAAGGGAAGGGAAGGGAAGGGAAGGGAGGAAGGAAGGAAGGAAGGAAGGAAGGAAGGAAGGAAGGAAGGAAGGAAGGAAGGAAGGAAGGAAGGCATGGTGGCACAGTTGTTATAAGGCCGTATTGCAAGTTAACTCTGCTCAGTCAGGAGTTCGATCCTGACCAGCTCAAATTTGACTCAGCCTTCCGTCCTTCCGAGGTCGGTAAAATGAGGACCCAGATTGTTGGGGGGCAAGAGGCTGACTCTGTAAACCTCTTAGAGAGGGCTGTAAAAGCACTATGAAGCAGTATATAAGTCTAAATCTATTGCTAGGGAAGAAGGGAAGGGAAGGGAAGGGAGGAAGGGAGGAAGGAAGGAAGGAAGGAAGGAAGGAAGGAAGGAAGGCAGGCAGGCAGGCAGGCAGGCAGGCAGGCAGGCATGGTGGCACAGTTGTTATAAGGCCGTATTGCAAGTTAACTCTGCTCACAGTCAGGAGTTCGATCCTGACCAGCTCAAATTTGACTCAGCCTTCCGTCCTTCCGAGGTCGGTAAAATGGGGACCCAGATTGTTGGGGGGCAAGAGGCTGACTCTGTAAACCTCTTAGAGAAGGATGCAAAGCACTATGAAGTAGGTATACAAGTCTAAATGCTATTGCTATTGACAAGCAACTCGTGGCCACTGTCGGCAAGAAAGAAACAGACATATACAAACACTTTTCATAAGTTGTCTTTTCAATTCCACAGATCTCACATTCGAGATTTTGCAGGCCAATGTTAATTCTCAACATCCGTTGTTTGTTTTTTTTCTCCGCAATTGGCCTGTAAACCAGGTTTGTGACTTCTTGGCGCTGCCTCTACGGTTCATAAATCTTGAGTCGGATGGAATATGCACTTAATGCTTGGGGCGGAGGGGAAGAGAAAGAAGCCCAAAGGGGCAAGCAAATTTGGGTCAAAAAAAGTCTTAATGGCAGTTGCAATCAATATCTTGCCGGGCTGAAAGTACAGCACATGGAATCTCTGCGCCAAAATCTGGCACTGTCGATCTATCGACTCAAAATTCGTGCCACGTTAAACGGAGAGGAATGCCAATTTGCTGGAATTAAATTGAAGGTTTGGGGGAAAAAAACACACACACACACACAAAAATCTCCATTTTAGCCAGCAGGCCTGGACAGCTCGAGATCTTCCTTGCAATCCCTTCTGAGTAATTTCCCAGCCATAGTTCAACGGATGCATTTTTCAGCGGAATGAGAAAAAGTAATTGTGCAAAACAACAAGACAACGCCCGTCACAACTGGGTCTGGCGGGAAGCTCTGGGTTGCATTGACTGGAACACACAATGACACAATGACCCTCACCGCGAAACCCTGCAAGGACCCAGAAGAGGCGGGGAAAAGAAACTTAAGAAAAAGGAAAAATATCTGGCAATACCGTAGAGGTGGAATTTAAGCTTCCGGTTTGCCAGGCTCAGAAGGGAATCGTAGGTGGGTTACGCCGAAGGCTTCGGGCGGTTATGTTTGGCAAACCACTCGTGGCTCTTATCGGCCGCCATTGCCTGCAAGGAAGAAAAATTAAATAAATAGTGTTTCCGACTTACAATAATTCATATGGAATAGAAGAGAACAGAACAGAATAGAGTAGAGTAGAATAGAATAGAATTAGGAAAGAATAGAATAGAATAGAATAGAATAGAATAGAATAGAATAGAATAGAATAGAATAGAATAGAGTAGAGTAGAGTAGAGTAGAGTAGAGTAGAGTAGAGTAGAGTAGAATAGAATAAGGAAAGAATAGAGTAGAGTAGAATAAGAATTAGAATAGAATAGAATAGAATAGAATAAAATAGAATAGAATAGAATAGAATACAACAGAATAGAATTAGGAAAGAATAGAGTAGAGTAGAATAGAATAGAATAGAATAGAATAGAATAGAATTAGGAAAGAATAGAATAGAATAGAATAGAATTAGGAAAGAATAGAATAGAATAGAATAGAATAGAATAGAATAGAATAGAATAGAATAGAATAGAATAAGGAAAGAATAGAGTAGAGTAGAATAAGAATTAGAATAGAATAGAATAGAATAGAATAGAATAGAACAGAATAGAATTAGGAAAGAATAGAATAGAATAGAATAGAATAGAATAGAATAGAATTAGGAAAGAATAGAATAGAATAGAATAGAATAGAATAGAATAGAATAGAATAGAATAGAATAAGGAAAGAATAGAGTAGAGTAGAATAAGAATTAGAATAGAATAGAATAGAATAGAATAGAATAGAATAGAATTAGGAAAGAATGGAATGGAATGGAATGGAAAATAGAATAGAATAGAATAGAATAGAATAGAATAGAATAGAATAGAATAGAATAGAATTAGGAAAGAATGGAATGGAATGGAATGGAATGGAAAATAGAATAGAATAGAATAGAATAGAATAGAATAGAAAAGAATAGAATAGAATAGAATAGAATAGAATAGAATAGAATAGAATAGTGGAATGAAGAATGGAATGGAATGGAATGGAATGAAATGGAATGGAATGGAGTAGAGTAGAATAGAGTAGAGTAGAGTAGAGTAGAGTAGAGTAGAGTAGAGTAGAGTAGAGTAGAGTAGAACAGAACAGAACAGAACAGAACAGAACAGAACAGAATAGAATTAGGAAAGAATAGAATAGAATAGAATAGAATTCTTTATTGGCCAAGTGTGATTGGACCCACAAGGACTTTGTCTTCGGTGCATAAGCTCACATTGCACATAAAAGCTATAAGTGATAAATCATGATCATAGTCGGTAGGATTCAACCAGTTCAGGCCGGTTCGGGCAAAACGGTAGCTAAATTGCTGGCTGGCTCCACCCTTCCACCCCACCTTTAGAGTGCTCCATGGCTTAGGACCTGGTTACCTACTGGACCGCCTGCTGCCACCAATAGCCTCCCACCGGCCAGTACGCTCTCATAGAGAGGGGCTCCTCCGGGTGCCGTCGGCCAAACAATGTCGACTGGCGTCCCCTAGGGGGAGAGCCTTCTCTGTGGGGGCACCTACTATCTGGAATGAGCTCCCCCCGGAGATATGGAGGATCCCGGATCTGCGCACCTTCCGCCGCGCTCTTAAGACCTTTTTATTCCATCAGGCTGGCCTGGCCTAATCTTTTCGCTTTTTAAAATGTAAATTTTAACCTGTTTTAAATTATTGGGGTGTTTTAAATCTGTCTTGGGCCAAAATTGTTTAATTCGGTTTTACTTTGCTTTAAAATTTTGTATTTATGTGTTTTATCTGTGGCTGTTCACCACCCTGAGTCCTTCGGGAGTAGGGCGGTATATAAATCAAATAAAATCCAAAATCTAAAAATCTTCTTCCAGGAGTCCTCACGTGCCCCATTTTGCCTCCCTGGTAAGTGCATGGAGGTTAGGCCCAAAACGGGGCACGGAGAGGTGCCCCCCCCCAGCAGCTTGTTCTTGCTCCCAGGGGGGGTACAGGAGGTACACCCCCTGGCCACACACCCCCCATGACCACGCCCACCCAGCCGGTCATTAGGGCAGATTAAATTATTTGAATCCCACCCGTGATCGCAGTCATCATCAAAATACATTCATCATAAATCACAAGATACAAGACTTAGGGATAGAATCAACATAAATCGTACCAGGGAACTAAATAAAAGAATATAAATCGTAAAGGTACAAGCATCAAAGTTATAGTCATAAATAGAAAAGGAAATAGGTTTTTTTTTTCTTTTGTTGTTTTTTTTTTAGGAAAAAAAAATTAGTGACCAGAGTTATGAGGGCCCTGGGGAAAAAAAAAAAAGAAATTTATCACCGTTTTCTCATACTTAAGACTTTGAAGCATTCAAAGTCACGTGGAATCAAAATGCTCAGGTCCCTTCTAGGAAGTTCTGAGTTCCGAGAAAATCCTGATGATGGTAACGAAACGTTCAGAAGCTGAATCGAAACAAGCTTGGAGAGCAAACCGTTGCTAAAATATAAAAGCCGAGCTATCACCGAGTATTTTCTATTGTTTCAAAGTTTTGACCATCCCTGGTTCTCTTGTGGAGATCTGAGCTTATCTGTCATGTCCCACCTTCGAAGCCTGAATCTGCAGCCGATGGAGATTGAGGGGGCGGCTTTGTTGGCTTCGGAGGAAGATGGGGTGGAGCAGGCCGAGTAACAGGCCAGGGCCTTTCAGGATTAGGACGGCTTGTAAGCAGGGAGGAACAGGGGCAGGATGTGGAAGAGGGAACATGAGACAGAGCTCAGGCGATGAGCAGGGACCGCTCCCTCCCGATCCTCGAGCACGGAGAGCGGAGAGAAGGCGAGAACGGCGCAGACTGACCCGACTATTCGGGAGGAGAGTGCTGCGCCCCTCTTCACAAGACACACCTTGGGGACTGAGACTGTAGGGAGGAGCATTCGTCAGGAACAAATGCTGAATTCCTGGAGTGTTGAGTGCCGACCTTTGACCTTTCCTGGAGTCCTTCCTGATTTTGGGATTCTTGGCTTTCTGGACTCTTCGACTTGCCTGCTGGGTTTTCTTGCTTGCAGTCGTGGTGTTCACAGTATTGGGCTGGACTATTTGCAGCCAGAGGCTGCTTGAGGTGCGTATGTGTGCATATGTCATCACTTGGCTCTGGGACTGGCCAGAAACGTGGGAGCGTTTGGGGGGAGTTTGGAGCAATAAAGGGGCGGTTTGAACTGCCAGCTGCCTGTGTTGCCTCTGTGCCGTGCCCCCGGGTCATCACATTATCAGAGACCTGGAAGAGAAGATTACCCCCCCCCCCAAACTCACCTCGTCCAAGAGCTTCTCGCCGTTCGGGTCCACCTTGGAGAGCTCCCTGAAGGCCTCGTCCCCGACGAAGCAAATTTCGTGGCCATCCTATGAGAAATGGAAGAGGGAGACCCACAAAAACACAAGTGAGACAACATCACTGGGGGGGTTGCCCAACACGAAGTGGAGATGATGATCAGCACAAATGTATTTTCTGTCTACGAGACTCTATAGGTCCGTGATGGCGAACCTATGGCGCGGGTGCCGAGGTGGCACGCGGAGCCATCTATGCGGGCACGGGAGCCGTCGCCCTAGGTCAGCTCCACTGAGTATGCACACATGCCTCCCTCCCGCCGACCGACTGACTGGTCTGCAGAGACACGCACGCATGTGCGAGGGGTACTGGGGGGGGGGTCGTGCACACATATGCAGGGAGTCGGGGCGTGAACGCATGCACGGGGGGAAGGGGGATGCGGTGTGCCCCCCATCCCCATTTTGGGCCTAGCAGGACTCTGTGAAGCCTCCTGGGACCAAAAATGGGCCGGGGACACATACGCATGTGTGGTGGAGAGGACTGCGGGAGGTGGAGGAATGGGGTCACACGCGCATGCGTAGGGGGTGGGGAAACACGGGGCGCTTGCGTGCATGCGCAGTGGGGCAGGGCACACGGGAGGCATTGCATTATGGGTGTGCGCTTTCGGCACCTGAGGAAAAAAAAGGTTAGCCATCAATGATATAGGTAGTTTTCGGCTTGCAACCGGTCACTTAAGGACCGGTTCCGATGTGTCTCCCTGGGATATGCAGGTAGTCCTTGTCTTACGACAACCGAGCCCTACATTTCTGCTGCTAAGTGAGACATTTGTGAGTTTTGCCCCATTGTACGACCAATTTTGCCACAGTTGTTAAGTGAATCACTCGTTGTAACTTCGAACGGTCACTCAATGAACTGTTGTTAAGTCGAAGACGTCATATCGTCACCGCTACCGGCTCGGCCGAACCGGGCCGAACCAGGAGGAACCCTCCACTGGACCGATTTTAAAATTCCATTTTAAAAATTCTGAATCTTGCAGACAGAGACATTTCTGGTTTTCCACTAGATTCCTGAATGTGCTAGCAAAATGGACAGTTGGTCGAATCAGGACACACACACACACACACAAAACTTCTCCTTGGTGGACTTCATAGCCACATAATATGTGACAGAACTTAAAATGTTTCTTTAAGGAGGAAGCAAATCGGTGGAGAATACAATACAGGATAATCCTCGGCTTACAACGGTTCATTTAGCGAGTGTTCCAAGTTACCACCATCTTCATTTAACGACCCCGTAATCCCTTGCGGGGTAGAGTCGTGGGCAACTGAATGGAGCTGAGCGTTTACTGGCCGGATGCCTTTCCTGTCGCCAGTGTGGAGTTCTATTCAGCAGATATATTCACATCGTGCCCAGAGAGAGAAATATCTGCCTCTACCTGGGATCGAACTCACAGCCTCCTGATCTCTAGGCCACTGCACCACTCAGTTCAAAGTTACTACGGCACTGAAAAAAGTGACTGACGACCGTTTTTCACCCTAACAACCTTTGCAGCATTCCCATGTTCACGTAAAATTCAGACGCTTGGCAAATAGAAAAGAGCCTTGATAGTACAGTGGTCTAAGCACCCTGTTATTAACACAGCTGCCTGCAATTACTGCAGGTTCGAATCTCGCCAGGCTCAAGGTTGACTCAGCCTTCCATCCTTTCTAAGGTAGGTAAATTGAGGACCCAGATTGTGGGGGCAATAAGCTCACTTTGTATAAATATACAAAAGAATGAAGGCTATTGCTTAATGCATTGTAAGCCGCCCTGAGTCTCCGGAGAAGGGCGGCATATAAATCAAATAAAAAAAATAATAAAAAAAAATAGTTCATATTTATGATGGTTGCAATGTCCCGGGGGGGTCACATGATCACTTTTTGCGACCTTCTGACAAGCAAAGCCAATAGGGAATCCAGATTCACTTAACAATCATGTGACTCACTTAACAAATGAAACGACTCGCTTTAAATTTTAAATTTCTGGGATTTTAATTTGAGCCTAATCTATTTAATGATTTTAAATTTTAATCGTTGTTTTGTTTTGTGTTTTAAATAGGCTGTACACCGCCCTGAGTCCTTCGGGAGAAGGGCGGTATAGAAATAAAATAATAATAATAATAATAATAATAATAATAATAATAATAATAATAATAATAATAATAATAATTAAAAAAAAAACCTGTGGCCACAAAAGTCGTCAAAAGTGGCATCGCTCCCTTATAACAAATGTTTCACTTAGCAACATAAATTTTGGGCTCAACTGTGGTCCTCACTTATGGACTATCTGTTATCACCAGCCACTCTGGGTCTTAGCCATAATTTTTTTTTTTTTTGTGGAGCCTTCACGTTGAGGAGCAGTCTATCTCTGAAAGGCAGGGACTGGAAATAAACATAGCTCTGCTCACAATCCAGTCATACTGTATATTTATTTTAAGGGCACTTACAGGATCGGCCAAAATGACGACTTGCACCGTTGCTTTCCCAGGTGTGTCCAGGCTCACAAGAGGCGTCAAAATTTTCTGGTTCTCCTTTTTCATTAAGGCTTCAATAACCGGCAACTTGGCAAACAGGATGCAAGGAAGAAGACATTTGGGGAGCGGGGAAGAGAGGAGGCCAAATATAAAAGAGGCACAGTCAATTTGCTGCAAACAATAACCCTCCCCTTCCAGAAAGTATTTTCAGAACATGAAAAGAAAGCATTTTCGAAACGTAAAAGGAATGTATTTTCATAACGTAAAAAGATTTTCAGAACATGAAAAGAAAAGCATTTTCAAACCGTAAAAAGATATTTTGAAAATGTAAAAAAGTTTTCCGAAACGTAAAAAAGAGTTTTTAAAATGTAAAAAGATTTTCAAAACGTAGAAAGAATTTTCAGAACATAAAGTGATTTTCAGAACATGAGAAGAAAGTGTTTTCAAAGCGTAAACAAAGTATTTTCAAAACATGAAAAAGTATTTTGAAAATCTAAAAAGGTTTTTCAAATCGTAAAAAGATTTTCCAAACGTAAAAAGAAAGTATTTTCATAACATAAAAAGATTTTCCAAAACATGAAAAGAAAGCACGTTCAAAGCGTAAACAAAGTATTTCCAAAATGTAAAAAGAATTCTGAAAATGTAAAAATGTTTTTCGAAACCTAGAGCTTTTTTAAAATGTAAAAAGATTTTCAAAACATCGAATTTTCAAAACAGAAAAACCTTTTCAAAACATAAAAATAAAATATTTTCAAAATGCAAAAAGAGCTTTTAAAACGTAAAAAGATTTTCAAAACATAAGAAAGAATTTTCATAACATAAAATGATTTTCAGAACATGAAAAGAAAGCATTTTCAAACCGTAAAAAAGTATTTTGAAAATGTAAAAAGGTTTATTGAAACATAAAAAGGGTTTCCAAATGTAAAAAGAAAGTATTTTCACAACATAAAATGATTTTCAGAACATGAAAAGAAAAACATGTTCAAAGCGTAAACAAAGTATTTTCGAAAGGTAAAAAGGAAGTATTTTGAAAATGTAAAAAGGGTTTTCCGAAATGTAAAAGTTTTTAAAACGTAAAAAGATTTTCAAAACGTAGAAAGAATTTTCATAACATAAAATGATTTTCAGAACAAGAAAGCGTTTTCAAAGCATAAACAAAGTATTTTCAAAACATAAAGTATTTTGAAAATCTAAAAAGGTTTTTCGAAACGTAAAAAGTGTTTTTAAAAAGTGTTTTAAAAGTGTTTTAACGTAAAAAGATTTTCCAAACGTAAAAAGAAAGTATTTTCATAACATAAAAAGATTTTCAAAACATGAAAAGAAAGCACGTTCAAAGCGTAAACAAAGTATTTCCAAAATGTAAAAAGAATTTTGAAAATGTAAAAATGTTTTTCAAAACCTAGAGTTTTTTTAAAACGTAAAAAGATTTTCAAAACATCTAATTTTCAAAACTGAAAAACCTTTTCAAAACATAAAAATAAAATATTTTCAAAATGCAAAAAGAATTTTGAAAATGTAAAAATGCTTTTTGAAACCTAGAGTTTTTTAAAACGTAAAAATATTTTCAAAACGTAAAAAGAAAATATTTTCAAAACAATTTTTTTCCCTCAAACATAAAAAGAAATCGTTTTCGAAACATTGCTCAAAATCCTTCCTCACTCCTGACTTTGTACTATAAACAGCCAGATAAGTCTTTGACTTCCATCCATTGGTTTAGTGATTGTTCGAAGTTACAACGGGACCAAAAAAAATGACTTATGACCATTTTTCACACTTACAACGGCCCCTGTGGCCATGTGATCAAAATTGGAGGCGATTGGCAACTGGCATGTACTTATGACGGTTGCAGCACCCTGGGGTTATATGATCCGCATTTGTGACCTTCCTTGGCTCGTTCCAAGAAGCCAAGCCAATGGGGGAAACTGGATTCACTTAACGACTGCGTGATTCTTTTAACAACTGTGGCAAAAAAAAAGGTCACAAAAGCAGGACAAAGCTTACTTAGCAACTGGCTTGCTTAGCAATGGAAATACTTGGGGCTCAATTGTGGTCGTAAAATGAGGACCACTTGTAAAGGGCAAAATAAACCTTTGTGCCTGTCGCACCGCGATCTCACCTCTTCCTTCGGGCAAGAGAAAGCGATTCGTCCGAAGGCTGTGCCGTGATCCACATCCTGGCCGATGCTTTGCAGCTCGAGTTTACACTAGAATCAAAAAATAAATAAAAATTAGAACATTTGGGTTTACAAAAAAAAAAAAAAAAAAAAAAACCCACACAAAAAACTGACACTGGTCAGTTTTCACACACCTACCAATCTGGTTTCAGGATGCAAAAACTTCTGAATTGTATATTGTGACGGACAGTTTTGTTTTAGTTTGTCTGTCTTGGGAGAGTGGTTTTCTACTTATTTTCTGCTTGAGTGTTTGTCTGGTATTAATCCCTGCTTATCTGGGTATAGATTGCTGGAGAGGACGGGTTCTGGTCTTTCTGTTTTCCTTCTTGGTTTTTCATTGTCTTTTTGGAATGGGGTGTAAATATGGTGTGATTTCTATTTATTTATTTATTTTATTTTATTTTATTTTATTTTATTTTATTTTATTTTATTTTATTATTTTATTTTATTCTATTTTATTTTATTCTATTTTATTTTATTATTTTATTATTTTATTATTTTATTATTATTATTTTATTTTATTTTATTTTATTTTATTATTTTATTTTATTTTATTTTTTATTTTATTTATTTTATTTTATTTTATTTTATTTTATGTTTATACCGCCCTTCTCCTGAAGGACTCGGGGCGGTGAACAGTCAAAATAACACATATATAAAAATGTGAAATAGAAGCAATTTAAAATAATTAAGCCAATTCGGCTCATCAGTTAAGTTAAGATCTTCAGAATAAAATTTGGACAATTAGAAAAAATTATTGATGGTTGACCTGTCTGAACGCCAAGCTTTTAGGAATTGTCTACCGTTTTTGGATTTACGTTCGTCTAGGACAGCGATGGCTAACTTTTTCGGCACCGAGTGCCGAAACCGGAATGCACGTGCATGTGCGCCCGCCAGAGTGCCAGAAACCAAAAACGGCCAGGAAAACAGGCCAAAAAATGGCCCAAAACACAGCCTGAAAACAGCCCGGAAAACGACCTGTTTTTTGGCTGTTTTTGAGGCAGTTTTCCGGCGCTCCACTGCCACCGGAAAAGTTCCACCGGAAGTTGAGAAACAGGCCATTTCTCGCCTCCGGAGGGTGGAGAAGGCCATTTTCGCCCTCCCCAGACTCCAAGAAAGGCTCTGGAGGCTGGGGACAGCAAAAAACCCCGGTCCTTCCTCACCACCACCGTGAGGCCCTCGGAGGCAGGAAACAGCCCGTTTCCCTACTTCTGGTAGGCCCAGAAGGCCCGAAAATCAGCTGGTGCGCGCCGGAGCTGAGCTCGCGTGCCCACCAATATGGCTATATGTGCCACCTGTGGCAAGCTTGCCATAAGTTTGCCATCACGGTCTTAAAGCATGAAGGCTGAGGAATGCTGGGAATTGAAGTCCAGACATCTTAAACCACGCAGGCTGAGGAATGCTGGGAATTGAAATCCAGATATCTTAAAGCATGCAGGCTGAGGAATGCTGGGAATTGAAGTCCAGACATCTTAAAGCATGCAGACTGAGGAATGCTGGGAATTGAAGTCCAGACATTTTAAACCATGCAGGCTGAGGAATGGTGGGAACTGAAGTCCAGACATCTTAAAGCACATAGGCTGAGGAATGGTGGGAATTGAAGTCCAGACATCTTAAACCACGCAGGCTGAGGAATGCTGGGAATTGAAGTCCAGACATCTTACAGCATGCAGACTGAGGAATGCTGGGAATTGAAGTCCAGACATCTTAAAGCACAGAGGCTGAGGAATGCTGGGAATTGAAGTCCAGACATCTTAAAGCATGCAGGCTGAGGAATGCTGGGAACTGAAGTCCAGACATCTTAAAGCACATAGGCTGAGGAATGCTGGGAATTGAAGTCCAGACATCTTAAAGCACAGAGGCTGAGGAATGCTGGGAATTGAAGTCCAGACATCTTAAAGCATGCAGGCTGAGGAATGCTGGGAACTGAAGTCCAGACATCTTAAAGCACATAGGCTGAGGAATGCTGGGAATTGAAGTCCAGACATCTTAAAGCACAGAGGCTGAGGAATGCTGGGAATTGAAGTCCAGACATCTTAAAGCATGCAGACTGAGGAATGCTGGGAATTGAAGTCCAGACATCTTAAAGCACATAGGCTGAGGAATGCTGGGAATTGAAGTCCAGACATCTTAAAGCATGCAGACTGAGGAATGCTGGGAATTGAAGTCCAGACATCTTAAAGCATGCAGGCTGAGGAATGCTGGGAACTGAAGTCCAGACATCTTAAAGCACACAGGCTGAGGAATGCTGGGAATTGAAGTCCAGACATCTTAAAGCACACAGGCTGAGGAATGCTGGGAGCTGAAGTCCACCCACCTTCAAGTCTCTAAGGTGGAGAAACCCTACCCTAAGAACATCAACCTCACCTGATTATCGGCATAACCGAGCAAAACTTTCTTCTTGCCTTCGTCCTTCTCATACACTTTCATGCCCAGCAATTTGGACCAGTAGTCCACCGATTTCGACAGGTTGGATACAGCCAGGGTTACCTTCAACACCGGATCTGGAAGGTAACAACAACAACATAGATGGGCTCAAGTCTAGACTTTGTGGCAGGATAAGGTGAGCTGGGGGGCCACCTGTCCACTCAAAACATCTAGCCAGGAGTGGGTTCTAATTTTTTTTACTACCGTTCTGTGGGCGTGGCTTATTTTGTGGGTGTGGCTTGGAGGTCATGTGACTAGGTGGGCGTGGCTAGCTGGTCAGAATCATTTCTGGAAGGTCCTCGCACTTACGACCAGTCCTCGCACTTACGACCCAACTCATTTGTTTGCTTTTAACACTGATCAGCTGTAGGGCGGCCCTTTGAAGCCCCGCGGCAAGAGTTTCAACAGTTTTTTTCCCCTCTAGTCATCAGCTGGGACTCAGGAGGCAGCAATAGATTGGGGGTGGGGCCAAATAAAAGGTAAAAATAACGTGGGGGGCGGGGGGGAGAACCGGTTCGGTGACGTCATCGTCACTGCTACTGGCTCGGCCGAACCGGACCGAACCGGGAGGAACCCACCACTGCATCTCGTCCTGGACCAGATTCACCCTGAGACATTCGGATCCTCGCCTGGGTCAGCCAGAGGCCTTCACCACTAAATCCCAACCAGCAGTGAGTCCCATGGTTTCCCAACCCCATCTGAAGGATATCTGAGTGCTTAGAATAGAATAGAGCTCGAAGGGACCTTGGACGTCTTCTCGTCTAACCCTCTGCTCAAGCAGGAGACGAACCTATGTGCACAGGTGCCACAGGTGGCATGCGTAGCCATTTCGGTGGGCATGCGAGCTCAGCTCCGGCACACATGCGTGTGCCAGCCAGCTGATTTTCTCTCTCACCAGCCTCCAGAGCCTTTCTAGGAGTCTGGGGAGGGCAAAAATGGCCTCTCTCTCCCCCTGAGGCCCTCCAGAGGCCGGAAACGGCCTGTTTGCCAACTTCCAGTGGGGAAGGCTATTTTTGCCCTCCCCAGGTTCCTAGAAAGGCTTGGAGCCTGGGGAGAGCAAAAAAACAGGCCTTCCGGTCCCACTGGAAGTTGGCAAACGCCGTTTCCAGCCTCCGGAGGGCCTTGGGAGTGGGGTGGGAAAAGCCGTTTTCACCCTCCCCTGACTCCTAGAAATGCTCTGGAGCCTGGGGAGAAAGAAAAACAGGCCCACTGGGCCATCACATGCCAGGAGCGGAGGGAGCGTGGGGTTGATCGTGCATGGGGACGGGGTGCATAGAATTATGGGTGTGGACATGCACGCGCATGACCCTCCCCCCCGGCTCCTGGCACGCGATGGCAAAAAGGTTAGCAATCACTGCCCTATAGCATTTCAGACAAATGGTTGTCTAATCTCTTCTTAAAAACCTCCAGTGATGAAGCACCCATGATTTCTGGTGGCAAGCTGTTCCAGTGGTTAAATGGTCCTGGCTGTTAGGAAGTTTCTCCTTCATTCCAGGTTGCTTCTCTCCTTCATTAGTTTCCATCTGTTGCTTCTTGTCCTGCCTTCAGGAGCTTTGGAGAATAAATTGACCCCCTCCTCTTTTGGCAGCCCCTCAAATACTGGAATACTGCTATCATATCCCCCCAAGTCCTTCTTTTCTCTAGATTGGCCAAATATTGGCCATATTCTTCGTATGTTTTCGTCTCCAGGCCTTTAATCATCTTAGTTGCTCTTCTCTCCACTTTTTCTAAAGTCCCAACATCTTTTTTGTAACGTGGTGACCATAACTGGATGCCGTACGTGTATAGGTAGCCCTCAACTTATGTCCACAATTTGAGCCCAAATTTCTGTGGCTAAGTGAGACATTTCTGAAGTGAATTTTGCTCCATTTTACGACCTTTCTTGCCACCGTTGTTAAATGAATCACTGCAGTTAAGTTAGCAATACAGTTGTTAAGTGAATCTGGCTTCCCCGTTTACTTTGCTGCGGAGCTGGCAGCGGAGTCGGAGAGTGAGGAGGCTGGGGAGGAACATGGGCCAGTCCTGGAGTCAGGGGAAGGCCCGGACGAGGGCTTTGCATCAGAGGCAGAGATGGGGCCAGGGCCGTCTGGGACCAATGCACGGACTCCGGAGCCTCCAGAGTCGGACAGCAGAGAGGCAGAGGAACAGGAGGAGCCTGTTCGTAGTGCGCGCATGCGAAGAGCTGCCAGAAGGCAAGAGCAGCAAAAAGCAAAAAGGACAACTCAGGAGTAAGACCAGGAGATGATTGGCCCCTCCCATAAGGCTTAAAAGAGCAGCAAACTCTTGGGCTCTTTGTAGGAAAGCAACGTTGCTACATTTGTTTCTTGTCTTGTTCCTGAACTTTGTGGGGCTTTGCCATGAAAAGCCTTTGGCAGGGTGCCAAAGAAGATAAAGGTTTGTGATAAGGCCGAAGGACTTTTTCTGAACGACTTGTTTTGGAATTAATTTGGACTAAGCTGAGAATGAACGTAATTCTCAGCTGTTCTAATAAAATGTGTTCATTTAGGACTGATTGTGTCTGGCAATAACTACTTGGGTCTTGGTCGCAACACGTAAGTCATTTTTCAGTGATGTAATGGTCACTAAGTCAACTGTTGTAAGTCGAGGACTACCCGTATTCCTGGTATGGTCTTAACTAATGATTTATAAAGAGGTGCTCTTCATTCATCATTCTTCAAAGCTCCTGAGGACGTTCTATCATCTTCCCCCGAATTTAGGCTTCAGATGTGCAAACAAAATGGCAGCAGCCTCATTATTCTGTTCTGCTCCTTACCTTCTTGGGCTCGTTCTTTGTCTTCCAGAAAGAACTTATATCCTCCTGGGGCTTCTGATTCATAAGTGCCTGCTGAGGTCTCCTTCAGCGGCCACTGCAATTTTCTGGCATTTTTCACAGCCTGGCTCGAGGCAACGGTCATCCCCTGTATAACGATGGGAAAAAAATAATAAAAAAAGGATGTGGAGACTCTAGAAAGAGTGCAGAGAAGAGCAACCAAGAGGATTAAGGGACTGGAGGATAAAACATAGGAAGAACGGTTGCAGGAACTGGGTATGTCCAGTTTAATGAAAAGAAGGACTAGGGGAGACATGATAGCAGTCTTCCAATATCTCAAGAGCTGCCCCAAAGAAGAGGGAGTCAAGCTATTCTCCAAAGCACCTGAAGGCAGGACAAGAAGCAACTGATGGAAACTAATCAAGGAGAGAAGCAACCTGGAACTAAGGAGGAATGTCCTAACAGTGAGGACAAGTAACCAGTGGAACTGCTTGCCACCAGAAGTTGTAAATGCTCCAACACTGGAGGCTTTTAAGAAGAAATTGGACAAACATAACTGCTAAGTTATCGGCAAAACCATGATAAAGCATGGCCATGTGATTGTGGGACACTGCAAATGCCATAACTTTGTCTGAAATGGTGTAAGGTTTATATTCTTCATTCCACTATTCTATTCTATTCTATTCTATTCTATTCTATTCTATTCTATTCTATTCTATTCTATTCTATTCTATTCTATTATTCCATTCCATTCCATTCCATTCCATTCCATTCCATTCCATTCCATTCCATTCCATTCCATTCCACTCCACTCCACTCTCCACTCCATTCCATTCCATTCTTCATTCCTCTATTCTATTCTATTCCATTCCATTCCATTCCGAGAAAATAACCTTAAAACGCTAAAAAAATGTTCACGGCACTTTGGAAGGGGGGAAAAAAGTACGGAATATCTTCATCCAGATAGTCCTCAGCTTATGACCACAAGGGACCCCCAAATTTCTTTCGTTAAGCAAGACCGTTCTTGAGTTTTGCCCCAAAGTTTACTTTTCTTGCCACCGTTGTTAAGGGAAGCGCAGCAGTTGTTAAGTGAGTTACACGGTTGTTAAGTGAATCTGGCTTCCCCGTTGACTTTGCTCGTCAGAAGGTCGTAAAAGGGGGTCACGTGACCCCGGAACACTGCAACTGTTGTAAATACGAGTCAGTTGCCAAGCGTCTGAATTTTGATCACATGACCACGGGGATGCTGTAACGGTCGTAAGTGTGAAAAAAAAAGCTGTCATAAGTCACTTTTTTCAGTGCTGTCGTAATGTCGAACAGTCACTAAACAAACAGTTGTAAGTCGAGGACCATCTGTAATACCCTTCCTCCTTTTTATGCAAATTCCAGATTATATAACGATCGACAAAGCCATATTGGGAATGACGCTTACCAGGAAATCATTGCCAAGCTGGTAATTCCCAACACCGTAGTTGTAAGTTAGCTCGGCGACGAAGTGGCCGTCCTCCGGTCCGTAGCCCACCATAGTTTTACTCCATTTGCCATCATAGGGACTAGAAACATATCCAGTTTAAGTTGTTTACAGGAACAGCATCACAAGTAAAACATCTTATGCTTCCCTCAGAACACCCTTGAGTTTACAAGTAGGCCTCGCCTTATGACCACAGATGGAACAAGAATTTCCATTGATAAACGAGGCACTTGTTAAATGAGGCGTGCCCAATTTTACGACCATTTTTTTTTTGACCACGGTTGTTAAGCAAATCCCTTCAGCTGATTTATGAATCACACGGTCATTAAACTGCAATGATCATTAGTGAGACAAATAGGAGCCTTGGTAGTACAGTGGTTTAAAGCACCCTGTTATCAAGACCAGCTGCCTGCAATTACTGCAGGTTCGAATCTCGCCAGGCTCAAGGTTGACTCAGCCTTCCATCCTTTCTAAGGTAGGTAAATTGAGGACCCAGTTTGTGGGGGCAATAAGCTGACTTTGTATAAATATACAAAAGGATGAAGGCTATTGCTTAACGCATTGTAAGCCGCCCTGAGTCTCCGGAGAAGGGCGGCATATAAATCAAATTAAAAAAAAAAAACAGTCAAAAGTGACTTTTTTCCAATGTTGTTGTTATGGCCCGCCAGCTGCCAGCTCGGATGATGAGGAGGTTGGGGAGGAACTTGGGCCAGTCCTGGAGTCTGGGGAAGGCTCTGATGGATGCTCTGCGTCGGAAGCAGAGAGAGAGAGCCAGGGCCATCGGACATTTCCCAGCTGCCTTTGGAGGCGGATATGAGTGAGGAGGAAGAACAGCTGGGCCCTGTTCCAGATGCGCGTATGCGCAGAGCAGTTAGGAGAGGAGAACAACGGAGGACAGGGAGTCGACTCGGGAAGCAAAGCACATGTGAACGCTGAATGGCCCCTCCCTGGCTGGGGAATAAATAGAAGGAAAGGGGAGTGGTGGTCGTAGGAGACAACCGTTCGTATTTCTGAAGATTTCGCTCATTGTGTTTCGCGTCTCAGAGCCTGCTTGAGAGTGTTTAATTTACAGCTTTGTGCAGTGGTGGGATTCAAATAATATAACAACCAGTTCTCTGCCCTTATGACCGGCTGGGTGGGCGTGGCCACGGTGGGCGTGACCAGAGGTGTGTGACAGGCAGCACTTCGCCTCCTGCACACCACTGGGAGCAAAAACGGGCCGCGAGGGAGGGGTGCCGCTCCCCCCATGCCCCATTTCGGGCCTAGTAGGCTTCTCTGCAGCCTCCTGGGAGTGAAAATGGGCTGCGGGGGGGGGGCGCCACACCCCCTGTGCCCCGTTTTGGGCTTAGTAGGCCTCCCTGCACTTACCTGGGAGCCAAAATGGGGCGTGTGGGGACTTCTGGAAGGGGCGGGGCCAGCCAGCAATTTAACTACCATTTTGCCCGAACCGGCTGAATCTCAGCACTGGCTTTGTAGCTGGAAGCTCCCGGCCTGGCAATAATCCAATAACTGATAAGGTCTGAACTTCAGTTAACCCTTGGAAGGATTAGGATTGCATGGACTTTTCTGTGTGTGAATGCCATGAATTCCCAGTAGTTAAATCAAGAGGGTTTTTTTTCGGGACAAGGTGTTTTGTCTCTTCGTTCTGCTAACAGTTGTAACTTCGGACGGTCATTAAACGAACTGTCCTATGTCGAGGATTCCCTGCACAGCAGCTAAGACAACCCAAAGCCTAGGGAGCCTTGGCGGGGCACCAGACTAAAGTGCTGTTAAGTAGCACTTAAGCTGGCAGCTGCCTGCAATTACTGCAAGTTCAAATCTCACCAGGCTCAAGGTTGACTCAGCCTTCCATCCTTCCGAGGTAGGTAAAATGAGGACCCGGATTGTGGGGGCAATAAGCTGACTTTGTATAAAATATAACACCACTTTGGGGGGGGGGGCAAAAAGCCCTACTAAGCAGGTATATACAAAAGTATGAAGGCTATTGCTTAACACATTGTAAGCCGCCCTGAGTCTCCGGAGAAGGGCGGCATATAAATTGAACCAATAAATAAATAAAGAGCCCTGGTGGCGCAGCAGACTAAAGCACTGTTATTAACATCAGCTGCCTGCAATTACTGCAAGTTCAAATCTCACCAGGCTCAGCCTTCCATCCTTTCTAAGGTGGGTAAAATGAGGACCCAGTTTGTGGGGGCAATAAGCTGACTTTGTATAAATATACAAAAGTATGAAGGCTATTGCTTAACACATTGTAAGCCGCCCTGAGTCTCCGGAGAAGGACGGCATATAAATCTAATTAATTAATTAATTAATTAATTAATTAATTAATTGAATAAATAAATAAATAAATAAATCTAACGCAGAAGATAAAATCATCATACCTGCTGAAGGGTTGCAATTATAAGGCGTCAAAATCTCTGCAGAAAGGAGTAGAGAAGTTCTGCCTAGTTGTTTTTTGTTTTTTTTTAATTTGAGTTATATGCCGCCCTTCTCCGGAGACTCAGGGCGACTTACAATGCGTTAAGCAATAGCCTTCATACTTTTGTATATTTAAACAAAGTCAGCTTATTGCCCCCACAAACTGGGTCCTCATTTTACCTACCTTAGAAAGGATGGAAGGCTGAGTCAACCTTGAGCCTGGTAAGATTCGAACCTGCAGTAATTGCAGGCAGCTGTGTTAATAACAGGGTACACTAAACCACTGTACTACCAAGGCTCTTGTGTAGTTCCCTACACATTCCTCGTTGGTGAGACAGCAGGGCCCGTAAACCCTCCAAATCCAGTCAGTTTTTTTGATAAGAGTAGCCAGGATGAAACCTACATACCCGTTGCAGGTGGCCTTGCAACCTTCTTCAAATTCTTCATGCCTCAGGATCTGTTGGATCAAGCCCACATCAAACTGGGTCAGTAAACAGAAGGGTAGAATCAAGATCGCGTGAAGTTATTACTACCGCTTTATAAAGCCTTAGTAAGGCCACAACTGGAATCCTGCATCCAGTTTTGGTCCCCACATTACAAAAAAAGATACCGAGACTTTGGAAAGAGTGCAGAGAAGAGCAACTAAGATGATTAAAGGCCTGGAGACAATTATGAAGAATAGTTGCAGGATTTGGTCAGTCTAGAGAAAAGAAGGACTAGGGGAGACATGATAGCAGTCTTCCAGTATTTGAGGGGCTGCCCCAAAGAGGAAAGGGTCAAACTATTCTCCAAAGCACTTGAAGGCAGGACACAAAATAATGGATGGAAGCTAATCAAGGAGAGAAGCAACATGGAATTAAGGAGATACTTCCTAACAGTGAGGACAATTAACCAGTGGAACAGCTTGCCACCAGAAGTTTTAAGGGAGGTTTTAAGAAGAGACTGGATAGCCACTGATCTGAAGGGGAAAGCCAGTTAGTTGACTTTGAGCCAGCCCTTTTCTCCCAGCCCTAGGAAGGAGGCAATGTCAAACCACTTGGGGATGTGGGGAAAAAAAACCACCTCTCTCCAAGCAAACCGCAAATCCACTAAAATTGCAGTCCTTTTCTCTGAAATGGTCTATCTCCTGCTTGAGCAGTGAGGGTTGGACTAGACGACCTCCAAGGTCCCTTCCAGCTTTATTCCGATGGATTGAGATTCAAATCACTTGCACAGAGAGAGAGAGAGCCACAGGCAAGTGTCTCTTGAAACCGATTTATTTACAAAATGTATTTCTACACAGTAAGTCCTTGACTTACGACCCCCCAAACTGAGCCCAAAATTTCTGTTGCTTAGGCAAAACAGTTGTTAGGTGAGTTTTTGCCTCATTTTATGACCTTCCTCGCCACATTCGTTAAGTGAAAGACTGCTCTGGTAAGTAGTATGTAGTTTGTTTGTTTGTTTGTTTATGTATGTATGTATGTATGTATGTATGTATGTATTTATTAGTCGCATTTCTATGTTGCCCAACTCCCTAGAGACTCTGGGCGGTTTACAGCAAAAAAAAAAAAAAAAAAGTTAGTATGTAGTTAGTATGTAGTATGTAGTTAGTAAGATGTTAGTAACCTGGTTGTTAAGTGAATCTGGCTTCCCCATTGATTTTGCTTGTCAGAAGGTCGCAAAGGGGGATCACGTGACCCGGGGACACTGCGACCGTCATAAATATGAGTCGGTTTGCCAGGTGTCTGAATTTTGATCATGCGACCATGGGATGCTGCAACGGTCGTAAGTGTGAAACAGGGTCCTAAGTCATTTTTTTCAGTGCCGTTGTAATTTTGAACGGTCACTAAATGAACTGTTGTAAGTCGAGGACTCCCTGTACATGGACAAGTGACTACGGTCTTACTTAGTGCAGAGAAAACAATTTAAGTGTAAATCTTGAAAGTTATGATTGGCGAAAGCAAACGACGCTAGCCAAGGAAACTTGGATGCAACAGGTAGCCGTAGCTTAGTGGCCGCTCTAGGGAATCAATTCTCGGTGGACTTCCGCCTCAGAGGGCCGATGGCGGAGGGCTTAGGTTCCAAGCCCTCCGCATTTTCTCGGGTCTCTGGTCCCCCCACCTACTTACGCGCATGCCCAGTAGCTCTCGATAAAAACGGATGGTCTGAGCTCGGTCGCCGACTTTGAAGACAAAATGTAACGCGCGTCTCGCCTTCATTTTGGTCTCTCAAAAGATCGCGGAGGTAACACGGGTTCTGGGATTGTCGGCTATTTTATTTTGTCGCGGCGTGTCGCCGTCTGATAACGTCACAGACTCAACATGGCCGGAGACCCGCCTCCATATGGACTCAAGTCTTCCGGTACAGAAAATCCCCCCCCATTGAAAGCCAATAGGAGCTGCTATTTCTAACCGGAAGTTCCTGTTGTTTCTAGGCGCTCTATATCAGTGCCTCTATGGCTGAACTGAACCATTGTTTTCATTCGAGACAGCTATCCTTCTCCTTGACATCGAAATCTCGCGAGGCTAGCGCTAAGTCCCGCGTCTTTGACTATTTCCGCCCGTGAGCAAGATGGCATCCTTGTTCAGGCATGCGTGGGCTCCTGTGCTCTTGACGCCGTGTCGGATTAGCGCTGTGAGCCGCCGCGGCATTCGCGGTCTAAGGAGGAAACCTCTCCGCGTGCTTCCTTCGGTCGCGGAGGCGCAGGAGAAGCAACGGATCGTCCCCAGCAAAGTTAAGGCCACTCACATCCCAAAAGCGACTCCAAAGGAGCGCCAACCGGAACCGGAACCCGAAGAGGCGGAGCTGCGTTACGAGCGGGCCGGACCCACTGAGAAAAGACTGCGGTAATTTAATTCGCGCAAAGCATCCTGGGTACTGTAGTGCGAGCTGCTGGGGAAAACAAACGGAGGTGGAAGGAGCGAACCACAATTCCCAGCGTCCTTCGGGAGAAACGAGAGTCGCCGATTGTGACCACCTGCAATGCTTTCTGGGAATTGTAGTTTTGAGGGGAAATCAAGGCGAAAAAAGCTATTTTTTCTTTCTTTGATGAAAAATCCGCCGGGGATATTCGTTTTTCCTCCTATCCTTTCCTTCTTTCCCTCACGTTGCTGTCGTAGCTGACATATTGGACTCCAACTCCTGATTTCCATCAATGCCCATCACTCCCCACAGGCAGCAGCACCAGTGATGGAGTCAAATCCTTGCTGGCCTGTAACAATGGGAGTTGTAGTCCATTTGATCTAAAGTAAACTGCCTCAGAAAAGCCCTTTTTTCTTTCTTTCTTCGCTTACATGTGAAATATTTTAGGCTTGGATGTGCAATTGACGCGCCATGATTTAAACGTGTGACTAACCCATTCCACCCCTAAACAAATCAGGCCAAAGACAGAAAAGAAGCTTAACTGTCTGGCTTTGCAGTGGAAATTTCAGACTCAGTTGGGGTGGTAAATTAAGGATTACCTTTAAAATAGATAGATGTAGGTAGATAGACAGACAGACACACAATAGAAATGGATAGGTATGGATGGATGGATATGATAGATGAGAGTTAGGCCTGGCCTAACTCTCCCTTTTAAATTTTTAAATCGTTTGATTTGTTTTATAAATTGGGTGTTTTAATTTGTGTTTCGGCCAAAATATTTAATAATTTTAAGGGACTTTTAATGTTTGTATTATCTGTATTTTATCTTGGCTGTTCACCACACTGAGTCCTCCGGGAGTAGGGCGGTATAGAAATTTGATAAATAAATAAATAAATAAAGATACAGATGATACACATAGATAGACGAGAGAGAGAGGGAGAGATATTGATGGATGAAAGATAGAAATAGCTAGAGAGCTAGATAGATGATAGATGACATACTGTACATATAGATTAGATAGAGATTGATAGATGATACATAGCTATATATAAATAGAGATAAGATAGATGGTGGAAGGTAGGTAGGTAGATAAAGACACATGATAGCGATGGATAGATATGGATGGATAAATATGATAGATGATACAGATGATATAGGTAGAAGATAGATAGATAGATAGATAGATAGATAGATAGATAGATAGATAACTGGTGGATAGATAGAGATGGATAGATATGAAGATGGATATGGATGGGTAATTATGATACAGATGATGTAGGTAGATGATAGATGGTAGATAGATAAGATAGATATTGATGGATGAATGATAGAAATAGAGAGCTAGATAGATATAGATGACATACTGTACATACATACATAGATTAGATATTGATAGATGATATATAAATAGAGAAGATAGATGATGGAATGTAGGTAGATAAAGACACATGATAGAGATGGATAGATATGGATGGATAAATATGATAGATGATACAGATGATATTGGTAGATGATAGATAGATAGATAGATAGATAGATAGATAGATAGATAGATAGATATTGATGGATGAATGATAGAAATAGAGAGCTAGATAGATTAGAGACAGAGATAAAGAAAGAGATAGACAGAATGATATAAAATGAGATACATAGATGGATGCATAACCCCATGACTATCATTAAGTGGTGTACCTTATGATTCTTGATGAATGTATCTTTTCTTTTATGTACACTGAGAGCGTATGCACCAAAGACAAATTCCTTGTGTGTCCAATCACACTTGGCCAATAAAGAATTCTATTCTATTCTATTCTATTCTATTCTATTCTATTCTATTCTATTCTATTCTATTCTATTCTATTCTATTCTATTCTATTCTATTCTATTCTATTCTATAAGATAGAGAGATAGAGACAGAGATTAGACAGAGGGAGTCAGTCCATTTTTGGGTGATGCCCGGTTTCTTTCTTTTGCTTTTTCTTTTGTTTTACAGCCTTCCTGTCTGGGGAGACTTTCACAGACCCCCTTTTTCCCCAACAGGAATTTGGTGACCCTTGCTAAGTCCAGGGCATTTCGTGAGAAGAATGGGAGAATTCTGCTGGAAGGCCGGAGGCTCATTTCGGACGCTCTGGAGGCAGGAGCTGTTCCGCAGACGATCTTCTTTAGCCTAATGGAGAATCTGAAGCTGCTGCCGGCGGCCAAACTCAAACGGGCCACCCTGGTCAAAGTGAAATACAACGAGATCAAGATGTGGTCAGATGTCATCACGCCACAGGGGTTGATCGGTAAGTTCCGCTAGAAATCGGAGGGCTTCAGATTTAGTTGCTATGTATTTATGAGATTTTTATCCTGCCTTTACAACTTCGTAAGTAACTTGAAGCAGGGAACTTATCTAATGTTCCTTCCTCCTCCTGTTTTTCTCACCACAACAACTCTGTGAGGTGGGTTGGGCTGAGACAGGAGCTGGCCCAAAGTCACCCAGCCTGCTTTCATGCCTAAGGCAGGACTAGAACTCACCATCTCCTGGTGATTGGCTCAAAGTCACCCAGCCGGTTTTCATACCTAAGGCTGGACTAGAACTCACCATCTCCTAGTGATTGGCCCAAAGTCACCCAGCCTGCTTTCATGCCTAAGGCAGGACTAGAACTCACCATCTCCTGGTGATTGGCTCAAAGTCACCCAGCCGGTTTTCATACCTAAGGCTGGACTAGAACTCACCATCTCCTAGTGATTGGCCCAAAGTCACCCAGCCTGCTTTCATGCCTAAGGCAGGACTAAAAGCCACTGTCTCCTGTTGATTGGCCCAAAGTCATTTAGCTAGCCTTGGAGCCTAAGGCAGGACTAGAACTCCCAGTCTCCTGGTGATTGGCCCAAAGTCACCCAGCCTGCTTTCATGGCTGAGGCGGGACTGGAACTCACCATCTCCCAGTGATTGGCCCAAAGTCGCCCAATCATCTTTCATGCATAAGGCAGGACTAGAACTCCCAGTCTTCTGGTGATTGGCCCAAAGTCACCCAGTCACCTTTCAAGCATCAGGCAGGACTAGAACTCACAGTCTCCTAGTGATTGGCCCAAAGTCACACAACTGGCTTTCGTGCCTAAGGCGGGACTAGAATTTAGTCTGCCAATGATTGACCCATAGTCACCCAGCCAGCTTTCGCACCTAAAATGAAACTAGAATTCACAGTCTCCTAGTGATTGACCCACAGTCACCCAACCGAATTTCGTGCCTAAGATGGGACTAGAACTCACTGCCACCCGGCGATTGGCCCAAAGTCACCCAACCAGCTTTCGTACCTAAGGCAGGACTAGAACTCACCTTCTCCTGGTTTCAAAGCCAGCGCCTTTAACCACTCCACCAAGCTGACTCAGAGAGTGGTTTGTCCCCGCCTTAGCATCTGGGCTGAGTAGGATCCCACGGGAACCACCTCTGAGTAAAGCTTTTGGTCCTTTCTTGGTGTTTTACCTTGTTGAGCAATCTTTCTTGCTTTTTTTTTTTTCAAAGCAGTGCGTATAAATCACTCTACAGCTGGCTGCTTTCCAGCAGTTAAAACTTTGGAACAAACTCCTGGGAAAGTCTCATAAAAAAAATCCCTGCAGATGCTTCGCACCTTCTCACGTCTCTCCGTTGTGCGTTGGCGTCCGAGGAGGTTATCCACGGGGACCTCTGGCTAAGCGCCGCTCAATCCTTTTGAGGATTTTTCCTAACCGCGAAATTTTTTTTTTCCCAGGATGAAGGAAGCTTGGGCGGGAGGGCGAAATCCCGTACCTGACGCCGAAAAAGCAGTTTGTGGTTTTTCAAGAAGGGACCTGCCTTTGTTTTTTTAGCGCTCGATTTGGGGGAGTTGTGAAAAAGACATTTCTGAACACTGGAGAGCGAAAGAGAGAAAGAAAAAGAAATTAAGCCGTTTTTGCTCCGTCTTTTCGCCTTGCCAGCTGAGGCCCTGGGTGGAAAAGATGCAGCAACTTCTGTGTTAGGATCAGGGTTCAAGACGCCGAAAAAGCAGTTTGTGGTTTTTCAAGAAGGGACCTGCCTTTGTTTTTTTAGCGCTCGATTTGGGGGGGGTTGCGAAAAAGACATTTCTGAACACTGGAGAGCGAAAGAGAGAAAGAAAAAGAAATTAAGCCGTTTTTGCTCTGTCTTTTCGCCTTGCCAGCTGAGGCCCTGGGTGGAAAAGATGCAGCAGCTTCTGTGTTGGGCTCAGGGTTCAAGACTTGAATGTTGAAACCCCCCTCCCCAACGACAACTTTGAAATGTTGCAAGCTGATAGTGAGTGGGATGCGGTGGCTCAGTGGCTAAGACGTTGAGCTTGTCGATCGAAAGGTTGGAAGTTCAGCGGTTCAAATCCCTAGCACCACATAATGGAGTGAGCTCCCGTGACTTGTCCCAGCTTCTGCCAACCTAGCAGTTCGAAAGCAGGTAAAAAATGCAAGTAGACAAATAGGGACCCCCTTTGGTGGGAAGGTAACAGCGTTCCGTGCGCCTTTGGTGTTGAGTCATGCCGGCCACATGACCACGGAGACGTCTTCGGACAGCGCTGGCTCTTCGGCTTAGAAACGGAGATGAGCAGCGCCCCCTAGAGTCGGGAACGATCAGCACATACGTGCCCTACGCCCTGTTTTTGGTCCCAGGAGGCTTCAGGGAGGCCTGCTAGCACCAAAATGGGGAAGGGGGCACCCCACACCCCATGCATGCACGCACCTCTCCCGGCAGAGACCCGAAAATCAGTTGGCCAGTGAGAGACGTGCAGGCATGCGCGGTGGAACTGACCTGGGCATCGACTCGCGTGCCCGGAGAGATAGGTCCGCGTGCCACCTGTGTCACGTGTGCCATAGGTTCGCCATCACGGATCTACGACAACTCGCCACGGCCTTCCCACCAGAGGGCAACTCGCTGCGGGATCAGCGGTTCATTAATTTAGTCCTCGACTTATGACCACAACTGAGCCCAACATTTCTGCCACCAAATAAGATGTTTATTAAGTGAGTTTTGCCCCCTTTTTATGACCCAAAGCTAACCCTTTCTTGCCAGGGTCGTTAAGCGAATCACTGGTTGAATTAGGAACCCGGTTGTTCAGTGGCTTTGACTTTGCTTGTCGGAAGGTCGTAAAAAGGGACCGCGTGACTCCGGGACGCTACAACTATCATAAATAGGAACCAGGTGCCTAATTTTGATCATGTGACCACGGGGATGCCGAAATGGTCGTTAAGTGTGAAAAACGGTCCTAAGTCACTTTTTTCAGCACCGTTGTTACTTGGGACAGTCTGTTGTTAAGTCGAGGGCTACCTATACCGGTATACATAGATTTCGCTATTTCTCTTTTTTCCCATAACAACAGCCTTGTGAGGTAGGCTGGGCTGAGAGAGGGTCATTGAGCATGTTAAGGATATTCGTGGCTCATAACCGATGTTGTAGGTTATTGAGCAGAGTACCCTTTGAGTAAACGCATGAAAAACGACTGGGAGTGGTTGTGAACAATCACAGTCAACATACAAACACACTGAGTTATTGTAGTCTTTTACTTTTAGAAAAAGTAAACCAAAGTCCAAAAACAATCCAAGTCATGCATAGATAAGACGAGAGTTAAAAGATCAATCCAAGGATATTTCAAGTACAAAGTCTTCTTACCAGTCGTAATCATACACAATAAAAAAGTTCTTCTTGAGTTTCAAAACAGGAACAAGTTCAATATCAAAATATTCAATAAGTAGTAGAAAGCAACATGTAGCTATTATCAAACAGTGATCATGCAGAGAGATCAGGTAGAGTTACAGCAAATAAGCCGGTAAAATGGTGTAGTGTCCACACAAGCCATGATCCTGACTTCCCTTAAGTACATTGGCTACAGAGCTTAGCCAATCAGGATACAGGATGATGCAATACAGTCTTAAAGGAATATAATACCTTTCTGACTGCAAACATACATTGTTGGTTTATATATTCCCTGACCAACTACTTAGACAAATAATCATTTCCTAACAGAGCATCTGGGGTTGGGGGTAGACCGAGGCCTGTTCCTCTCCGTCTCCCCTCCGCCCCGGACTTTCTCTTTCCCTCCCAGCCAATCACCTCCTGCCTCTCTCGGTTTCTCGCAGGCATTTTCGCCATGCCCCATCACGCCAAAATGACCTACCCCGAAATCCCGCAGGAACACACCCTGCCCCTCACCCTCATCTGCGACAACATTCGGGACCCTGGAAATCTGGGCACCATCCTGAGATCGGCGGCGGGAGCCGGCTGCTGCAGTGTGTTGCTTGTCAAAGGTGAGGAGGGGGCCACTGGGCATTGGGGGGGGAAGAAGTGGGCTGGAGTCGATCTCGGGTCTTCCTCCACGGGATGGGAAGGGAGAAATTGGCAGAATTGGTAGTGGTGTTGGGGGTGTTGGATCACTTCTGGCAAAAGTCAGGACCCTGCTTGGTAATTTTAGGGGGAGGGGGCTCCAGCTGTTTCCCCTGCAAAGGAGAGGAAGGTTTCGTGAGACGAGCCCGAGCGCGTAATCCTGGGTTGTAAGGTTTTCCTATCGTCTCAGTTTGAGAAGGGTCGAAAGAAAGTTTTCCTTCTGTGCAACTTCTTTCACTATCAAGAACTGTCTGCCTGCATTCAGAGGGGTGGACTTCCACTCCCAGAATTCCCCAGCCAGCATGCTTTTAGAGGGGTGGACTCCAACTCCCAGAATCCCCCAGCCAGCATGCTTTTAGAGGGGTGGACTTCCACTCCCAGAATCCCCCAGCCAGCATGCTTTAAGATAGGTGGACTCCAACTCCCAGAATTCCCTAGCCGGCATTCTTTAAGAGGGATGGACTTCCACTCCCAGAATCCCCCAGCCAGCCTGCTTTAAGATGGGTGGACTTCAACTCCCAGAATCCCCCAGTCAGCCTGCTTTAAGATGGATGGATTTCAACTCCCAGAATCCCCCAGTCAGCCTGCTTTAAGATAGGTGGACTCCAACTCCCAGAATTCCCTAGCCGGCATTCTTTAAGAGGGATGGACTTCCACTCCCAGAATCCCCCAGCCAGCCTGCTTTAAGATGGGTGGACTTCAACTCCCAGAATCCCCCAGTCAGCCTGCTTTAAGATGGATGGATTTCAACTCCCAGAATCCCCCAGCCAGCCTGCTTTAAGATGGGTGGACTTCAGCTCCCAGAATCCCCCAGCCAGCATGCTTTAAGATGGATGGATTTCAACTCCCAGAATCCCCCAGCCAGCATGCTTTTAGAGGGGTGGACTTCCACTCCCAGAATCCCCCAGCCAGCATGCTTTAAGATAGGTGGACTCCAACTCCCAGAATTCCCTAGCCGGCATTCTTTAAGAGGGATGGACTTCCACTCCCAGAATCCCCCAGCCAGCCTGCTTTAAGATGGGTGGACTTCAACTCCCAGAATCCCCCAGTCAGCCTGCTTTAAGATGGATGGATTTCAACTCCCAGAATCCCCCAGTCAGCCTGCTTTAAGATAGGTGGACTCCAACTCCCAGAATTCCCTAGCCGGCATTCTTTAAGAGGGATGGACTTCCACTCCCAGAATCCCCCAGCCAGCCTGCTTTAAGATGGGTGGACTTCAACTCCCAGAATCCCCCAGTCAGCCTGCTTTAAGATGGATGGATTTCAACTCCCAGAATCCCCCAGCCAGCCTGCTTTAAGATGGGTGGACTTCAGCTCCCAGAATCCCCCAGCCAGCATGCTTTAAGATGGATGGATTTCAACTCCCAGAATCCCCCAGCCAGCATGCTTTAAGATGGATGGATTTCAACTCCCAGAATCCCCCAGCCAGCATGCTTTTAGAGGGGTGGACTCCAACTCCCAGAATCCCCCAGCCAGCATGCTTTAAGATAGGTGGACTCCAACTCCCAGAATTCCCTAGCCGGCATTCTTTAAGAGGGATGGACTTCCACTCCCAGAATCCCCCAGCCAGCCTGCTTTAAGATGGGTGGACTTCAACTCCCAGAATCCCCCAGTCAGCCTGCTTTAAGATAGGTGGACTCCAACTCCCAGAATTCCCTAGCCGGCATTCTTTAAGAGGGATGGACTTCCACTCCCAGAATCCCCCAGCCAGCATCCTTTTAGAGGGGTGTACCCTGTAACTGGCCTTGGAATTCTGGGAGTTGAAGTCCCCCCGTCTTACCATTGCCCAGATGGAGTAGCATTGCTGCCAGCCCAGCCTTCCTCTCCTCCTTCCAGTGGTGGGTTTCAAATTTTTTTACTACCGCTTCTGTGGGCGTGGCTTGGTGGGTGTAGCATGGCTTGGTGGGCGTGGCAGGGGAAGGATACTGTAAAATCTCCATTCCCTCCCCAAATTCAGAGGAAGGATACTGCAAAATCCCCATTTCCTCCCGATCAGCTGGGACTCGGGAGGCAGAGAAGAGATGGGGGCGGGGCCAGTCAGAATTTTTACTACCGGTTCTCCGCATTACTCAAAATTTCCGCTACCGGTTCGCCAGAACTGGTCAGAACCTGCTGAAACCCACACCTCTGCCTCCTTCCCGCAGGCTGCGTTGACGCCTGGGAGCCCAAAGTCCTCCGGGCAGGGATGGGAGCCCATTTCCGGATCCCCATCGTTTCCAACCTGGAGTGGGACCTCGTGCCCAATTACCTGCCCACCGAAAGCTGCATCCACGTGGCCGAGAGCTGCCGCGAGAGACCCCCAGAAGAGGCCGAACGGGCTTCGCCAGCCCAGGCTGGTTGCCGGACCCCCAAATCCTCGAACCGGACGTCCCAGCTGGCCCCATCAAAGGGGAGCCAGGAGGAGGAGGAGGAGGAGGAAGAACCAAACTGCCTGGAAGTCCAGCCTTATTACAATCCGTGGATGGATGCCTCCGTCGCTGTCGTGGTCGGTGGGGAGACCCACGGGGTGAGCCCCGAAGCCAAGCAGCTGGCGCAGAGGAGCGGCGGGAAGCAGCTGGCCATCCCCGTGGTCCCCGGCGTGGAGAGTTTGAATTCTGCCATGGCTGCCAGCGTCCTCCTTTTCGAGGCCAAGAGACAGCTGCTGGTCAAGGAAGGTGGTGCTTCCAGGTTCCAGTTAAAACAATGAGGACTAGAATCCCGAAACTTGACTTTTGTTTCGAGGCTCTCCAAGTGGTCTCCATTTCGGGCTCTGCAGCTTTCGGGGTCAGAGAGGAGGCAAAAAAAATCAAGATGGCCACTGCAATTATGGTCATGAAAACTCCGCCCCCTCCTTTATGCGTGCGAGGGTTTGATCACGCAAAGCTGGCGATGGCCCATTTGACTTTTTGAGACATGCACATACACGCACAAAATCACACACGCAGGTACAGATCTCTCACACACACAAATCACACACAGTTACAGATCTGTCACACACAGAGATCACACATACATGCACGTACAGATCTCTCTCACACACCCACAATCACACACAGATGTACAGATCTCACACACACAATCCCACACACATGTACAGATCTCTCTCACACACACACACACAATCACATAGTTACAGATCTCTGTCGCACAGAGATCACACACGTGTACAGATCTCACACACACAATCACACACACATGTACAGATCTCACACACACAATCACACACATGTACAGATCTCTCTCACACACACACACATGTACAGATCTCTCTCACACACACACACACAATCACACAGTTACAGATCTCTGTCGCACAGAGATCACACACACATGTACAGATCTCTCTCTCACACACAATCACACTCATGTACAGATCACACACATGCAATCACACATACATGTACAGATCTCCCATACAATCACACACATGTACAGATCTCACACACAATCACACACACATGTACAGATCTCACACACACAATCACACACAGTTACAGATCTCTATCACAGAGATCACACACACACATGTACAGATCTCTCTCACACACACACAATCACACACAGTTACAGATCTCTGTCACACAGATCACACACACACGTACAGATCTCACACACACACAATCACACACGTACAGATCTCACACACACACAATCACAGTTACAGCTCTTTCACACACACACTCACACACACACGTACAGATCTCTCTCTCTCCCTCTCTCTCTCTCTCTCTCACACACACACACACACACACACACGTACAGATCTCACCACACACAATCACACACACACACGTACAGATCTCTCTCTCTCCCTCTCTCTCTCTCTCTCTCACACACACACACACACACGTACAGATCTCACCACACACAATCACACACACACACGTACAGATCTCTCTCTCTCCCTCTCTCTCTCTCTCTCACACACACACACACACACACGTACAGATCTCACCACACACAATCACACACACGTACAGATCTCTCCCTCTCTCTCTGACACACACACACACACAGACACACATACACACAAGTCTCCTTCCCCTCTGACTAAACGGGACAGGGTTGGCAGCCCAGCGAAGGGAGAGTTGTTGGTGGAGGATGTTTGCAAAAGGGACTGCGCTGTTGTGGGTCAGGATTGGCACACTTCCTTGCCAAATTCAAGAAGAGATCGGATGAGGTTTCCTCATGCAGCTAGCCCTCAACGACCGTCGTTGGGTCGCCATTTTGGTTCTAAGTCCCCCCTGGGCGTTGTGCATCCATTGAGCTGACGGAAGCTTTTGAGTTTTCAATCAAACATTTTGAGTCGGATTCTTCCTATTTTTGGGGGGGGGGCATCGACCAACACCGCTGGCCTCCGACGATGTAATAAAACACTCGTGGCCACCTGCCATCTGGATTGATTTCTTTCGGTGGTTAAAAGGCGCGCCGAAATTCAGCAGGTTGCGGGAAATACGAATCTCCTCGCGGAGTTAACGGTACTCATTTCAGAATAACCGAGTTAGAAGGAACCTTGGAGGTCTTCTAGTCCAACCCCCTGCTCAGGGAGGAGACCCTATCCCCGTGATGGCGAAACGATGGCACGTGTGCCCGAAGTGACACACGGAGCCATGTTCCCGGGCACGCCAGCCGTCGCCCTATCCCAGCTCCACCGCGCATATGTGAGCACCTCCCGCCAGCCAGCTGGTCTTCAGGTCTGCCACGTGGGGGGGGGAAGCATGCGCGGGGGCGCTTGCATTGCATTTGAGGGTTTATGCATGCATGCCTCCCCACATACACCCTGTTTGCGCCTGGAAGGCCTGCACCAATCTGGAAGCCAAAACGGCGCGGAGGGGCCGGAATGCATGCATAGGAGACACACACAAATGCACAGGGGATGCATGCAAATCACGGGAGTGGGGTGCATGCACAGGGGGGTGCTTGCATTGCATTTTGGGGGTCCGGGCACACGCGTGCCCAAGCTTTCGACACTCGGCACAGAAAAGGTTAACCATCGCTGCCCTATCCCATTTCAGACAAATGGTGGTCCAATCTCTTCTCAAAAACCTCCAGGGCACCCACGACTTCCGGGGTTCAACCCGTTCCCCTGGTTACAGGTAGTCCTCGACCTACGACCACAATCGAGCCCAACGTTTCCGTTGCTAAGTGAGACATGAAGTGAATTTTGCCCCGTTTTACGCCCTCCCTGGCCACAATTCTTAAGTGAATCACTGCAGTTAAGTTATTAACCCGGTTGGCTAAGTGAATCTGTCTTTTCCCCCATTAGCTTTGCTTTGTGACAAGGTCGCAAAAGGGGGATCAGGTGACTCCGGGACACTGCAACCGTCATAAACATGAATCGGTTGCCAAGTGTCCTGAATTTTGATCACGTGACCGTAGGATGCTGCAGTGGTTGTAAGTGTGAAAAACGATCATAAGTCACTTTTTTCGGTGTCGTCGTAACTTTGGAATGGCCACTGAACAAACTGTTGTAAGTCTCTAGGACTACCGTATTTTTCGGAGTATAAGACACACCTTTTTCCCCCCCAAAAAAGAGGGTGAAAATCTGGGTCCCTCCGAATGTAGCCCCGCCCAGCTTCTCAAAGGGAGGTTTCAGAGGCTGAAAAAAGCATCAGAAACGAAGCTTCAGAAAAGAAGCCCCCAGACAGAGTTTCAGAGGCTTTTTTTTCTGAAGCTCTGTTTCGGAGGCTTTCGGAGGCAGGAAAAAAAGTTTTTTTCTGAAACAGAGTTTCAGAAGTTTCAGAGGCAGAAAAAAAAAAGCAAGACAGACCTCACAACCCAGGAACCTGTTGCTAAAATTCACCTCTGGGAACAGCTGATTGGGGGTATTCTGGGAGGCCGATCCACCTGCCAATCAGCTTTTTTCTTATTTTCCACCCCAAAAACTAAGGTACGTCTTATACTCTGAAAAATACGGTAATATGGCAAGCAACAAAAGAAGAATCAGTAAAGGTTCTAACCAAACTAGGCTAACAAATCTGGAGAAAGACACAATAACTAAAAACATTCTAAATGTTTTTAGAATGGTTTTTTTAAAAAATATATTGTGAGCCCCCCTGAGTCTCCAGAGAGGGGCGGCATATAAATTTAATAAATAATAATAATAATAATAAAATAATAACCAACAGATCGGAAGAGGTTAATCTACATACCAATACCAAAGAAAGGAGATTGAACAGAGTACAGATAGTCCTTCAGAATAAAAGCCTCTGAAAAAAGCTTCAGAATAAAAGCCTCTGAAAGAAGCTTCAGAATAAAAGCCTCTGAAAGAAGCTTCAGAAAAAAAGCCTCCAAACAGAGCTTCAGAAAAAAAAAGCCTTTTTTTCTGAAGCTCTATTTCGGAGGCTTTCAGAGGCAGAAAAAAAAGCCAAAAAAAAGCAATGCACAGACCTCACAACCAAGGAACCTGTTGCTAAAATTCACCCCTGGGAACAGCTGATTGGGGGTATTCCGGGAGCCGATCCACCTGCCAATCAGCTTTTTTCTTATTTTCCTCCCAAAAAACTAAGGTGCGTCTTATACTCCGGTGCGATTTATACTTTGAAAAATACGGTAATATGGCAAGCAACAAAAGAAGAACCAGTAAAAGTTCTAACCAAACTAGGCTAACAAATCTGGAGAAAGACACAATAACTAAAAACATTCTAAATGTTTTTAGAATGGTTTTTTTAAAAAATACATTGTGAGCCCCCCTGAGTCTCCAGAGAGGGGCGGCATATAAATTTTAATAATAATAATAATAATAATAATAATAATAATAATAATAATAATAATAACCAATAGATTGGAAGAGGTTAATCTACATACCAATACCAAAGAAAGGAGATTGAATAGAGTACAGATAGTCCTTCAGAATAAAAGCCTCTGAAAGAAGCTTCAGAAAAAAAGCCTCCAAACAGAGCTTCAGAAAAAAAAGCCTTTTTTTCTGAAGCTCTATTTCGGAGGCTTTCAGAGGCAGAAAAAAAAGCCAAAAAAAGCAATGCACAGACCTCACAACCAAGGAACCTGTTGCTAAAATTCACCTCTGGGAACAGCTGATTGGGGGTATTCCGGGAGGCGGATCCACCTACCAATCAGCTTTTTCTTATTTTCCTCCCCAAAAACTAAGGTGCATCTTATACTCTGAAAAATACGGTATGTGTAATTGTTCTCACTGTCAGGAAATTTCTCCTTAGTTCTAAGTTGCTTCTCTTCTTGATTAGTTTCCATCCGTTGCTTCTTGTCCTGCCTTCCAGTGCTTTGGAGAATAGCTTGACTCCTGTTGTGGCTCCGTTACCTGAGCCTGTGTCATTGGCAGGAGAGGACTCCGAGAGTGAAGGAGAGGAGTTGGCAAGGCCTCCCTCTCCAGGACCCTCCTCTCTGGCAATGCCTTCGGTGTCCGCCGAAGGGCAAGAGATAGGGCCGGGGCCAAGCACGTCCACGCAGCCACAGATGGACAGTGATGAGGGTAATGAGTCTTGGCTGGATCCACGCCAGCATCGCAGAGATAAGCGCGTGCAACAGAAGAAAAGGCGTGCCCGAGATTAGGCTGAGTTACTGGACCACACCCCACAGGGTATAAAAGGGAGCGTGGTGGCCAGTCAAACCTTGTGACGAACAAAGCTGAAAGCTTCCACGCCATTCTGCATTGCCGGACTTTTGCTATAGACTTTGCTGGATTATCTCTGGACTTGATTAATTCCGTAATTATTGAGCTGTTTCTTTTGATGTACCAGAAGTGGGGAGAAGTTATCTCTCCTCTTCGTAAAGAATAAACTCTTGGCAGGCAGCCACTAGGTTGTTGCCAAGTTCCATTATCATAAGGAAAAGGATTTTGCCGGCTGGTTTGGTCTTTAACTCTTGAACGTCTGTTGGTGTGTGTGCGTGTGGGACGGGGACAGAACAACTCCCTCTTCTTTGGGGCAGCCCCTGAGATATTGGAAGACTGCTATCATGTCACCCCTAGTCCTTCTTTTTCATTAAACTAGACATACCCAATTCCTGCAACCGTTCTTCATATATTTTTAGTCTCCGGTCCCCTAATCATCTTTGTTGCTCTTCTCTGCACTCTTTCTAGAATCTCCACATCTTTTTTTAACAGAATGACAAGAGCTGGAAGGGACCTTGGAGGTCAACTAGTCCAACCCCCTGTTCAAGCAGGAGACCCTATATACCATTTCAGACAAATGGTTGTCCAATCTCTTGTTAAAAACTTCCAGTATTGGAGCACCCACAATTTCTGAAGGCAACTTCTGTTCCACTGGGTAATTGTCCTCCTCACTGTTAGGAAATTTCTCCTTAATTCCAGGTTGCTTTTCTCCTGGATGAGTTTCCATCCGTTGCTTCTCGTCTTGCCTTCAAAGTGCTTTGGAGAATAATTTGTCCCCCCTCTTCTTTGGGGCAGATCCAAAGACTGCTATCGTGTCACTCCTTAGTCCTTCTTTTCATTAAACTAAATTTCAGAAGTTGGCAGCCGAGGAATGTTTTTTTTTTTTCCTCACCGGTTCGCATTTTTCACAGATTTCTATTTTTTTTTCTTTTTCCATTTTCATCCCTTGCTTTTATTTGGAAAAAGAACGAAAGTCGGTTCAGACGGCCGAGCTGGCGAAAACAAACTTTTGCCAATGTACACAAAAGAATTCAGATCCTTCTGAGTTTTTTTTTTTTTTTTTCCTGGCTGAAAAAGTTTATACATTGTGCTGCAATAAAATCCACTGGCCCTGTCAAAAACCCACAGAGTGACATCACTTCTTCCCTTTGATCCTTGGCCAAAAAGCCGGACAGGCTCGCTTACGCCCAAATTTGGCTGTGTCTGTTCAGGAGGGGCTTGGCTCCTTTTGGATTTTTTTTAAAAAATATATATTTTTTTTCCCTTGTATCGAACTGCCCTTCCTTTGCAGGGCTCCTGAGATTTTAATCTGTCGTACGTTTTGGAAAGAAAACTGTTTGTTCCAACTCAAACTTAATTTCTTTTTGTCCTGAATGTGTGATTCCCCGTGCATTAAGAGTTTAACGGATTAACAGAGTGGGAAGGGACCTTGGAGGTAATCTAGTCCAACCCCCCGCCCAAGCAGGAGACCCTACAATATTTCTGACAGATGGCAGTCCAGTCTCCTCTCGAAAGCCTCCAGGGATGAAGCTCCCACAACTTCCGAAGGCAACTTCTGTTCCATGGGTTGATTGTTTCTCACTGTCAGAAAATTCCTCTTTATTTCCAGGTTGAATCTCTCCTTGGTCAGTTTCCATCCATTATTCCTTGTCTGGTCTTCAGGTGCTTTGGAGAATAGCTTGACCCCCTTCCTCCTCTCTGGGGCAGCCCCTCAAATATTGGAAGATGCTCTCCTGTCTCCCCTGGTCCTTCTCTTCCCTAGATCAGCCATGTCTTCTGTCCATCTATGGTTCATTCAGATGTCTTTCTTTCTTTCTTTCTTTCTTTCTTTCTTTCTTTCTTTCTTTCTTTCTTTCTTTCTTTCTTTCTTTCTTTCTTTCTTTCTTTTCTTTCTTTCTTTCTTTCTTTCTTTTCTTTCTTTCTCTCTCTCTCTTTCTTTCCCCCCTTCCACCTTCCTTCCCTCCCTCCCTCCCTCCCTCCCTCCTTCCTTCCTTCCTTTTGCTTTGGAAAATAGCTTGACCCCCTTCCTCCTCTCTGGGGCAGCCCCTCAAATATTGGAAGATGCTCTCCTGTCTCCCCTGGTCCTTCTCTTCACTAGACTAGCCAGGCCCAGTTCCTGCAACCGTCCATCGCATGTTTTAGCCTCCAGTCCCCTCATCATCCTGGTTGCTCTTCTCTGCACTCTTTCTAGTCTCCACATCTGTTTTATAGTGTGGTGACCAAAACTGGATGCAGTACTCCAGGTGTGGCCTTACTAAGGCTTTATAGAGGGGTATTAGTACCTCACTTGATCTTGATTGTATCCCTCTGTTAATGCAGTTTAGGATTGCATTTTTGGCTGCTGCCGCACACTGCTGGCTCATATTTAGCATAATTAGCCTATTAAAATCTCTTTTGAAATCTTTTTCCGCTGAAAACCAATTATAGGGAGTTTGTTCGCTTTTGGTGAGACAGAGATATACCTAAATAACTTCTGGTTTTGTCTTTAACTTATCTGCAAGGTTATTTATATACCGCTAGTCCCTGACTTACGACTACAATCAAAGACAGGTGTCAAATGAAATTTGCCCTATTTTATATTCCTCGCCACCGTTGTTAAGGAAAGCGCTGCAGTTGTTAAGTGAATCCGGGCTTCCGCCATCGACTTTGCTCGTCAGGAGTTCGCAAAAGGGGAAATCGCCTGGGACACTGCGACCGTCATAAATATGAGCCAGATGCCAAGCCTCCGCATTTGAATCACTTCATCGTTAAGGCGCAAAAGTTGTTACGAAAAATAAAAATTAAAAATAACTCCGAAGCCAACACAGCTGGTTGAAATCGAAGTCCCAACAACAAACCTAAGATTTCCACCAAGCCAACTTTCATGCTCGTCGTGGGCTTAAAAAATCAGACGCTGGAAAACCGCAAGAGGCATTTTCCAGCCTGGTTTCTTTCCCAGTTAATGAAGGTGGAGCGAATCTTCCGAAACGCTTCTCTTCCAAGGTTTCTCTCCGCCTCTGAGCGGAGCTGCCATTTGCAAGAGGAGCGACTGACAGGAATCCTTTGCTTCTCCCTTGAGGGCTTAGATGTCGTATCTGTTTTCCCTTCCTGGGACTCCCGAATCATTTTTCTCAAATACTTTCCTTTTGGGTTTTTTTTTGGGAAATGAGGCCGGAGAGCTGCTCCTGGCCAGCAGGTGGCGATGTCTTCACTGTAAGGCTAGAAGAGACAACCCATCTCACAGTTCTGTCTGTCTGTCTGATCTATCATCTATATCTATCAATCTACTAATCATCTATTTATCTATCCATTATCTATCAATCAATCTATCTTATCATCCATCCATCCACTATCATGTATCTAATCTATTTATCCATACTACTTATTTCTCCATATTTATCAATCTACCTATCATCCATCCCTATCTATCATCTATCTACATCTATCCATACTACTTATCTCTCCATATCTATCAATCTAACATCCATCCATCCACTCCCTATCATCTATCTTCTAATCTATTATCTATTTATCTATCTGCATCTAACCATACTAACCTATCCATATCTATCAATCTACCTATCATCCATCCCTATCTATCTGTAATCATATCTATCCATACTATTTATCTATCAATTCATACTACTTATCTATCATCCATCCATCTATCATCTATCTTATCTATCATCTATCTATATCCATACTAATCTATCCATATCTATCTATCATCCATCCCTATCTATCTATCATCTATCTACATCTATCCATCCATTATCTCTCCATATCTATCAATCTAACATCCATCCATCCACTCCCTATCATCCATCTTCTAATCTATTATCTATTTATCTATCTACATCTATCCATACTAATCTATCCATATCTATCAATCATCCATCCATCCCTATATCTATCTGTCTATCATCTATCCACTCTACATCTATCCATACTACTTATCTATCCATATCTATCAATCTATCAGCCATCCATCCACTCCCTATCATCTAATCTATTATCTATTTATCTATCTACATCTAACCATACTAATCTATCCATATCTATCAATCTACCTATCATCCATCCCTATCTATCTGTAATCATATCTATCCATACTATTTATCTATCAATTCATACTACTTATCTATCATCCATCCATCATCTATCTTATCTATCATCTATCTATATCCATACTAATCTATCCATATCTATCTATCATCCATCTCTATCTATCTACCTGTTGTCTGTCTATCTACTGTCTGTCTATTTAACTGTCTGTCTGTCTGTCTATCTTCTATCCATACTACTTAGTATAGATTATGGATAGATATTTATCTATCCATAATCTACCTATTATCTATTTTATCTATCTCTCTGTATCTAATCTTTCATCGACCGTGTTTCCCCGAAAATAAGACAGGGTCTTATTTTCTTTTGACCCCCAAAATAAGCACTTGGCCTTATTTTTGGGGAGGTCTTATTTTTGAGGTGCAGGAGGCGATGAGCAGTCACCTCATGACTGCTGCCGACACAGCCACTCATCAGCTGTTCGCCCTGGCTAACCGCTGCGACCGGATGTCCCATCGCCACCTCCCTGTTCTTTGCTAATGGCTTTTGCAGCGGCCATTAGCGTGACAGAAGGGGTGCGGTGGCTAAGGTTGCGGGAGCGGCCGTTAGGAAAGGGCGTGTGGGGTAGGTGGGGCATTTTCCCCCTCCCTCCCCTCCAGCCTCACCTCATGTTGTTTGTGTGGCGATCAACCTGAGGAAATGGCGGGAAACAGCTGTGCATGCGGTTAAATATTTTCAGGGAGGGCTTATTTTAGCACACGCGCTCAAAAGCCCGATTGGGCTTATTATCCAGGAAGGCCTTATTTTGGGACAAACAGGGTATGTATCCATCATCTACCCATATCATTTTCTATCTTACCATCTATCAATCTCTAATCTGTCATCTATCCATCTATATATTTATTATCTCTATCTCTGTCTTTCTGTCTATCGTCCGTCTGTCTAATCTGGCAAGGGTGAGAAATGGTCCCAAGGTTACATACAAACAAGACTTTGTGGTGTTATAGAATACTAACAAAGCATGCATCCATCCATCTCTGTTGTGGCTCCGACAACAAGGAGGCTGGTGTGGTGCTGCGCCAGCAGCCTGTGCAGCTGCCACTCGAGTCGGACAATGAGGAGGCTGGAGAAGACGTGGTGCCAGAGGCGGGGATTCAGCAGGGCCTTCAGAACCTCCAGAAGCTCCCATAAGTGAAGAGGAAGAAGAGGAGGAGCCTCTTCTCGATGCACGGGTGCGCAGAGCTGCCAAAAGGCAGGAGTGGCTCCTCAGGAGGAGGTCTCCTCGAGAGTAAGGCTTGGGGCTAATTGGCTACTCCCTTAGCCTATTTAAGGAAGGACGACGACTGAGGCAATTTGCAGGGAACAACTTTGTTCACTCTCCTTCGCGTCTTGATCTTAGTTCTTATCAGTTTCCTGCAAATTGCTTCTGGGCTTTCTGCCAACCATAGTAAGATTACAATTATTTATTCTTCTTGTAGGCTGTTAAGATGTTTAAGATGTCTAATATACTGGTTTAAATGAATACAGGTACTTCTTACCATTTGTTTAGGGCCCGTTCGGAGTTGCAGCGGCACTGACAAAAAGTGACTTATGACCAAACGGGGCAAAACTCAACCAACCATCTCGCTCAGCAACAGAAATTTTGGGCTCAGTTGTGGTCGTAAGTCGAGGACTACCATACCCGCAGTTCTGTTTTGGAAAGGAAGTTCTTGAATCATCTTTAAAATGGGATTTGTGACAAAAAAATGAAGAAGGCCGCAATGGTGGTACCTCTGAAGCAAATTACAGCGTATTGTGAAATTTATTAGAACCGTTTTTATTACAAAGATCCAATCACCATGTACAGTTTTTACAACTTCCACTTAGCCAGAAGAGGAGAAGACAATGCGTTAATTCCAATTTCCCCAAATCAAAAATCAGCAGAAATCTGCGGTAGAATTTTTATCTACAATACAACTGTTCTACCAAGATGGGGAACAGAGGCAAAAAGAAGAGACATTTGGATTAAAAGAAGAGGGAGAAATAATCTAAAAAATCGTCCTGGATGTTATTTTCCGAGTGGTGTTTTTTTTCCCGCCCCCACTTGCCCCACTTGCTCTCTGTGTGCATTGGGACTACAGATCCCAGAATCCTTAGCAGTTGGAATGTTCCATAGCACCTTGTGGCTTTAAAAAAAAAAGAGGCTGATTTTAATTAATTGCTATAGTTATTACAATTAATGGCTTAGGGTGGTTAAGACTGCGACATTCAACAAAATATCTGGGGTTTGCCCCATGAGTGTGTGTGTGTGTGGGGGGAACGGGTGGGCCCAATTTCAGGAAAGTCACCGAAATAATTAAGTTTATCGTTGTTAGAAACCTTTTGGCGTAGTTTTAATAAATAGCACGATGGAAATAGGCAGAGTCTCTGTCTAGTTAGAAACCTTTTGGCATAGTTTTGATAAATGGCACGATTGAAGTAGGCAGAGTCCCTGTCTAGTTAGAAACCTTTTGGCGTAGTTTTGATAAATGGCACGATGGAAATTAGCACAGCCCCTGTAAAGTCAGGTTGACCACCTGCCAGAAATCCACCGCAGCTCATTTTAAATTTCCCATGGGGGCATTTGGTGGCACGGCACGACGACAACCCCTGCCTCCTTGTGCGAACGATACAATTATCGTAATTTGCATTGTTTGTCTCGCTGCTTCAACCTTTCTATGCTTGGCGAAATAAACGAAGGGTTTTATTTTTCTCGTAAAAAAATGGGGAGGAGGAGGTTGGGGAAAAGAGGAAGAGGCAGGAACACCAAAATTGTTCCCGGCTTGGGAGCGTCACTTCTGAATCCATCCCAGCTATGAACTTAAAAGTTAGAAACCTTTTTGGCGTAGCTTTGAGAAATGGCACGATTGAAATAGGCACGGCGCCCCCTGGCAAAGTCAGGTCGATCACCTTCCAAAATTGCACCACTGCTCATCTTAAAAATCTCCGACTTTGGTGCAAGGCACGACGACACATCCCGTGTCTCCTTGTGCAAATGTTACCATTACACAATCTGGTCATCTCTCATAGCTAAAGCGTACACAAGACCAACTTCTCCCCATTTCACTTTCGACTAAAGGATTCTAGCTGTCCCCTCATCTCCAGGATGCCTTCACAAGAAACACAGACCCACTAGCAGTGGTGAAATCCGATTTTTTTTTTTTACTACCGGTTCTGTGGACGTGGCTTGGTGGGCGTAGCGTGGCTTGGTGGGCGTGGCAGGGGAAGGATACTGCAAAATCCCCATTCCCACCTCACTCCTGGGGGAAGGATATTGCAAAATCTCCATTCCCACCCCACTCTGGGGCCAGCCAGAGGTGGTCTTTGCCGGTTCTCCGAACTACTCAAAATTTCCGCTCCCGGTTCGACAGAAACCTGCTAAATTTCACCCTTGCCCACTAGCCCAGTAACCTCCTTTACCGTCTGTGAATCCAGGCTCTGGGGTCAGTTTTGGATTATATCTCGAGCAAAGCTCGGAGACCGGGTTCAGCGAACCAGGGTTTAGCATCCCGGGGGAACCCAATCCATCGATTCCATGAATCGGCACCCCTTAAAATACTTTTCCTGCCCCCACCCCACAAATCGAAAGACTACATTTTGCAATAAGCTGCAGGGTTTCTCAACCGTGGGGACTTGAGGATGAGTGGACTTCCACTCCCAGAATTCCCCAGCCATCATGTTTTAAAATGAGTGGACTCCAATGCCCAGAATTCCCCAGCCAGCATGCTTTAAGATGGGTGGACTTCCAGAATTCCCCAGCCAGCTTGCTTTAAGATGGGTGGACTTCCACTCCCAGAATCCATAGCCAGCTTGCTTTAAGATGGGTGGACTTCAAGTCCCAGAATTCCCCAGCCACCATGCTTTAAGATGAGGGGACTTCCAGAATTCCCCAGCCAGCTTGCTTTAAGATGGGTAGACTTCCACTCCCAGAATTCCCAACCAGCATGTTTCTAAATCTTGGCAGGTTTAAGCTGGGTGGATCTCAATTCCCAGAATTCCCCAGCCTGCATGCTTTAAGAGGGGTGGACTTCCACTCCCAGAATTCCCCAGGCAGTCTGCTTTACGATGGGTGGACTTCAAGCCGCTATGGTTGAGAAACACAGCAATATGGATAGAGTGCTAACGTCTTCTTGAACGGTTTAGTTTGCTAGTTATATTCTCCGGAAGCGGGATAGAATTGCCAAATTTACCCCAGGCTCGGAGCGTCACTTTTGAAATCCATCCGTTATGAAAACCACTGGCTACGAGGAGTTTTTAAAAATTGTCTTCTGCTTGCCCTTTCTGGATTGCCTCTGGGTACCCCCGTCCGTTTTCCCCTCACCGTCCCCCCCCGCCCAAAGCCAAATCTTCCCCCTCCCCGGAGACCCCTACCCCACCCAACCCCGTTGCTTGCAAAAAAAGCACCTGGAAAGTGTTTGGACAGAGATATTATTCTGGGGTTTAAAACAAGGCACCACGAGGAAATTATGGCCGGCCCGCACCGAAGGGCTGGTGTTGGACCGATCCGGCCATTTTTAAATAGCGTCTAAGAGATGGGGAAAGGGGTGAGAAAAGACCCCCCTCCCACTCCCTTGCCCCAGCTTCGGCTTTAGATAGGCTCAGGTTTCAGTTTATCGGCCAAAAAGTCATTCACGAAAGTTTCCACAATCGGTGGCGTGATCTCTTCGACATCCATGACGTATTTAGCACGGGCTGACATGTCCAAGATGGTGAGGAGAGGGGCAGCTTCGGGCAGGTTGGTGTAATCCCGAAGAGAGTCGGTCATGTCATCCTGGATTTGGAAAAAAAACCAGAAAAAAAGAGAATAAATGACATTAAAATTGGTTTGGGCATTAATGCCAGGGTCAAACATTTATCGCTCGCGGCTGTCCTCCGCTTACGACGGCAACGGAGCCCAAATTTCTGTTGGTAAGTGAGACATTTGTGAAGTGAGTCTTGCCCCACTTTGCAACTTTTCTTGCCACAGTTGTTAAGTGAGTCACTGCCATTCTTTTTTTTATTATTATTAAAGTTTTATTTTCTTTTAATACAAACATTTCATCTTTCATTAAACAGTCCGTCTGAGTACAATTTTAACAGTTAAAACTGTACCACCATATTCATTATTTATATCTGTTCTTATATTAATGCTAATACTTAACATACCTATTATCATAACATTTCTCTTCTTAACTTATTTAACTTTGTAATACATTGCTTTAATATTTGTTCTCTCACCATTGATAAAATAACTCCCATATATTATAAAAGTCAGATTCTTCCTTTCCTTTAATTGCAAGTGTTAATCTATTCATTTCTGCACATTTCTAATATTTTCTTAATCACATTTCTATTCGTAGGAATCTCTTCGCTTTTCCAATTGTGAGGAAATACAATACTAGCTGCAGTTCTTACATGAATAATCAAATATACATTTCCTTTACTATAACTTTCTGGTAAAATCCCCAACAGGAATAATTCAGGTTTTAAATCAATATGTTGTTGTTATATTCTCCAACCACATACAAATTTTTGCCCAATATCTTTTTGCTTCTATACATGTCCACCTGTTGTGGCCCGCCAGCGGCCTGTGCAGCTGGTAGCTGATTACGACAGCGAGGAGGCTGGTGTGGTGATTCGCCAGCAGCCTGTGCAGCTGGCACCTGAGTCGGACAGTGAGGAGGCTGGAGAAGATGTGGTGCCAGAGGCGGGGATTCAGCCAGGGCCTTCACAACCTCCAGAAGCTCCCATAAGTGAAGAGGAAGAAGAGGAGGAGCCTCTTCTCGATGCACGGGCGCGCAGAGCTGCCAAAAGGCAGGAGTGGCTCCTCAGGAGGAGGTCTCCTCGAGAGTAAGGCTTGGGGCTAATTGGCCACTCCCTTAGCCTATTTAAGGAGGAACACCGACTGAAGCAATTTTGCAGGGAACAACTTCGTTCATATTCCTTCGTGTCTTGATTCCAGAAACGTTGGATTTGGCTCTCGTTTCTCTCTTGTCAGCGTTCCTGCAAATTGCTTCTGGGCATTCTGCCAACCACAGTAAGATTACGGTTATCTGAAATACTGTGCCTCAGAATTGAATTATTCTTCTTTGGATTCTTGTCGGCTGTTAAGGAAGTTAAATTAATTGCCCTTGTTCAGAAAAGACTGATTTAAACTGTACTTGTGTTTTTGAACAACTACTAAGAAAGCTCATTAGTAGTCCTTAATTAGTAAACTAAGGTTTGTACAGACTTTGTGTGTGCTGCGTTCTTTGTGGTCCGTAGCTGGAGCAGAATACCACCACATATGATAATACGACCCCGGTGTCTGGTGACATCACACGGTTGTTAAATGAATCTGGCTTGGGGAATCTGGAAAAGGGATCACGTGATCTCCTGGACACAGCGATGGTTGTAAATGTGAGTCATGTTGCCAAGCATCCGAACGTAAATCACTATGGGGACGCTGCAGAGGTCGTTAAGTGTGAAAAACGGCCACGAGTCACATTTTTCCGTTGCCGTCATAACTTTTAACAGTCACTAAGCAAACTGTTCGTAAGTCGAGAACTACCTGTAGGGGAGTCCTTCACATTCATTTAGTGACCGTTGAGGAGTTACAACAGCACTGAAAAATTGACCTGTGAGCGTTTTTCACACTTACGACCGTTGCAGCCTCCTTGTGGTCACGTGATCTACTTTCGACGGCTTGACAACGGGTTCATATTTATGACGGTTGCAGTGTCCCAGGGTCATGGGATCCTGTTTTGCGACCAGCAAAAAGTCAGTGAGGAAGCCAGGTTCATTTTAACAGCCGTCTTCCTAACTCAGGGGTCAGCAACCTGCGGCTCTGGAGCCGCATGTGGCTCTTCCATCCCTCTGCTGCGGCTCCCTGTCGCCAGTTGGCTCCGCAATTGATAGGGCTTTTGGTTAGGACAGGTAGAGGAAAAAGGACGCCATGCTAGGAGGAGACTCTATGGTGGGGGAACTAGATTTCCGATCGGTTCCAGAATTGAATGGGGCTTCCGGTTAGGACCTTTGTGGCTCTTTGAGTATTTAAGGTTGCCGACCCCTGTCCTAACTTAACAACGGCGGTGTTTCACTTAACAAATTGTGGCAAGAAAGTTCGCAAAATGAGGCAAAACTCACTTAACAACTGTCTTGCTTAGGAACAGGAATTTTGGGCTCCACTGCAGTCATAAGTTGAGGACTATTTGTAACTTCAGATGTATTTTTCTACCCCAAATCTAGTTTATTTTTTTTCTACAAGTCTGTGGAAATCTCGAGGATTTGAACAGGAGATAAAACTTTAATATTCTCTCTCTCTCTCTCTCATCTATCTCTATCGATCGTACGGTACCAACCTACCTACCTACCTACCTTCCATCATCTATCTTATCTCCAGTGGTGGGATTCAAATAATTTAACAACCGGTTCTCTGCCCTAATGACCAGCTAGGTAGGCGTGGCTCGGTGGTCGTGTGACTGTATGGGCATGGCCAATTCAACGTCACTCACGTCGATGGGCGCTTCGCCTTAGCTGTTACAATGTAATAAGGGTTAACCAGAGAGGCAGTTTCTGTAAGCAGGGCAATAAAGATTAGGCTAGAAACAACACCAGAATGTTTCAGTTCCTTACAGGATTAGCCCTGTAAAGTGGAAAAAAACAAAATAAGATTTCTTCCAACAACCGGTTCTCCCGAACAGGTGCGAACTGGCTGAATCCCACCACTTCTTATCTCTATTTATATATATACCTATGTATCATCTATCAGGGAGGGAGGGAGGGAGAGAGGGAGAGGGAGAGAGGGAGAGGGAGAGGGAGAGGGAGAGAGAGAGAGAGAGAGAGAGAGAGAGAGAGAGAGAGAGAGAGAGAGATCAGTGGTGAAATCCCATTTTTTTTTCACTACCGGTTCTGTGGGCGTGGCTTGGTGGGCGTGGTATGGCTTGGTGGGCGTGGCAGGGGAAGGATACTGCAAAAACCCCATTCCCTCCCCACTCCTGAGGGAAGGATATTGCAAAATCTCCATTCCCACCCCACTCTGGGGCCAGACAGAGGTGGTATTTGCCGGTTCTCCGAACTGCTCAAAATTTCCGCTACCAGTTCGACAGAATCTGCTTTACACCCTTACAATCCCCAATTTAATTTATTCACTGCATTTTGGAGGACAGCCCCCTCTCCGGATGAGGTTACGGTGCTGATTTGAACGGCCAAAAATTCCACGCAGGCAGAGGACGATGGGTTGAAGACATCCGCCGTCAAAACAGGCCAAGAGATTTCCTAAGATTTCCTAAGGCTGAAAATTTCCTTGCGGTATCAAAACCCCGGGATTAAATTGCATCATCTCCAGCCACGAGGGCAGTCTCTCCTAACCACATTCTAGGCTTCCTTAATTCTGGATTTTCCTGCTTGTAAGCATTTCTCAATATCCGATTTATTCGAAGCTGAAATTCTTTGCTTTAATATCTTTCGGGGGGGGGGGATTTCAAGCCTTCTTCTGCCTGTTTTATTTCAGGTCTCCTGTTTATACTTTGCTTCTCGAAGGCTTGAGGAAACAATATTTTGGGGCGTTCAATTAAATCCTTTTTTTTTTGTACTTCTAAATTTTTGCCTTCTTTAATAGCACCTTCCATTCCTCTCAATTTTATCCCACAAATTACAAATTTTGGAAATAGATTTAGCTGTACGATGAGTGACTGAGCCAAAATTGCATAATTCTCTTTAGAGCAGTGTTTGTCACGCCTGGCAAATTTAAGATGGGTGGAGCTCCCAGAATTCCCCAGCCAGCAAGCTAACTGGGGAGTTCTGGGAGTTGAAGTCCACCCGTATTCAAGCATGCTGGCTGGGGAATTCTGGGAGTGGAAGTCCACCCCTCTTAAAGCATACTGGCTGGGGAATTCTGGGAGTGGAAGTCCTCCCCTCTTAAAGCAAGCTGGCTGGGGAATTCTGGGAGTGGAAGTCCTCCCCTCTTAAAGCAAGCTGGCTGGGGAATTCTGGGAGTGGAAGTCCTCCCCTCTTAAAGCAAGCTGGCTGGGGAATTCTGGGAGTGGAAGTCCACCCATCTTAAAGCATGCTGGCTGGGGAATTCTGGGAGTGGAAGTCCTCCCCTCTTAAAGCAAGCTGGCTGGGGAATTCTGGGAGTTGGAGTCCACCCATATTCAAGCATGCTGGTTGGGGAATTCTGGGAGTGGAAGTCCACCCCTCTTAAAGCATGCTGGCTGGGGAATTCTGGGAGTGGAAGTCCACCCCTCTTAAAGCATGCTGGCTGGGGAATTCTGGGAGTGGAAGTCCACCCCTCTTAAAGCATGCTGGCTGGGGAATTCTGGGAGTTGGAGTCCACCCCTCTTAAAGCATGGCTGGCTGGGGAATTCTGGGAGTGGAAGTCCACCCCTCTTAAAGCATGCTGGCTGGGGAATTCTGGGAGTTGGAGTCCACCCATATTCAAGCATGCTGGTTGGGGAATTCTGGGAGTCGAAGTCCACCCCTCTTAAAGCATGCTGGCTGGGGAATTCTGGGAGTGGAAGTCCACCCCTCTTAAAGCATGCTGGCTGGGGAATTCTGGGAGTCGAAGTCCACCCCTCTTAAAGCATGGCTGGCTGGGGAATTCTGGGAGTGGAAGTCCACCCCTCTTAAAGCATGCTGGCTGGGGAATTCTGGGAGTTGGAGTCCACCCATATTCAAGCATGCTGGTTGGGGAATTCTGGGAGTCGAAGTCCACCCCTCTTAAAGCATGCTGGCTGGGGAATTCTGGGAGTGGAAGTCCTCCCCTCTTAAAGCAAGCTGGCTGGGGAATTCTGGGAGTTGGAGTCCACCCCTCTTAAAGCATGGCTGGCTGGGGAATTCTGGGAGTCGAAGTCCTCCCCTCTTAAAGCATGGCTGGCTGGGGAATTCTGGGAGTTGGAGTCCACCCCTCTTAAAGCATGGCTGGCTGGGGAATTCTGGGAGTTGGAGTCCACCCCTCTTAAAGCATGCTGGCTGGGGAATTCTGGGAGTGGAAGTCCTCCCCTCTTAAAGCAAGCTGGCTGGGGAATTCTGGGAGTGGAAGTCCTCCCCTCTTAAAGCATGGCTGGCTGGGGAATTCTGGGAGTGGAAGTCCTCCCCTCTTAAAGCATGGCTGGCTGGAGAATTCTGGGAGTTGGAGTCCACCCCTCTTAAAGCATGGCTGGCTGGGGAATTCTGGGAGTTGGAGTCAAGAAACCTTAAACTGGCCAAGGCTGAGAAACACTGATCCAGAATCTGCTATGTATACTGTGCGGTCCTCTTCCCACATTATACAACACCCTTGCGAGGTATGTCTCTACCTTCATCCTTTCCTGCTTACTTTAAGGTTGGTCACAATATCCTCTCCTTGGCAGGTTGGCATCCGCCAAGGAGGGGGCCCTTTTTCTCGCCCCCCCACCCCATGTCCCCGGAATACCTTTTTATTATCCCAGTTTTGCCATGCCCTATAAGTGCCAAAACTGAGGAAAAGCCCTTCAGAGGCATTTCTTTGCCTTGACGTTTTTTTCATCTTCGGACCACCAGCAAATGTTTAAATATTTTGGACCCTGCCTCTTCCTTGTTAAATAGCATCCATAATTTGCTTTCTGATGGCAACTGCTCTCCGCAGTCAGTTTTTCTTTTCATTTTTTTTCCCCGCGAAAAAAAGACAGACCCAGAATTATATTTAAGTCAGCAAAAATAAATCTCGCCCCATGAACTGGCTTCATTCTGCGGCTGCTTTTTTGTTTTTTTTTCCCGGAGACTCCCCCCCAATTGCAAAAAAAAAGAAAAAAAAAGGCTTGCTGGATAGAATTTATGGCTGAATTTATTATCTCTCCCGGCTTTGTGTGGTTCTTCCTGGACCTGCCGCGGCCCACCCGCCCACCTGCTTCCCTGCGTCCATCTTGCTTCCCTGCCCCTCCGCAAAATGGCGGATGTGTGTGTAACTCCTGAATGCCGAAGACCACGAGGGGGGGGGGGGCAGGGCTGTTGTCGAAGACACGTGTGTCTGTCTGAAACTGGCCTGCCGTTATTGTTCTCTCCACCTCACCCTTCCCCGCAAGGCACCCGAGACCCCAGCCCGGAGACCCAAAACGATGCACCTTTAAGTTGAACGGGTGACAAAATCCAGAATTCAGTGCCGTGATCCTTTCCATCCTCCTTCGGTTAGGAGGGAAAAAAAAAACCCTGGAATTTGTTGTAAATTCTCCCCCAACCCCGAGGGATTTCCCTGCCCCACACTCTCTCATAGGGTCATTGTGAGGGTTCCTAAGACCGTGTGTGTGTGTGTATTTGGTTTTCCTAGGAACAGGTGCTTTTCCCTGCTCCGAAATTTTTGCGGCTGCCTTGTTTCTCCGTGTCGAGACCCTCTCTGCAAAGACTAATCAGGGAAGAGGGGGGATGTAGAAGAGTCAGCCTTCCCCCCCCCAATCTATCCCCGCAGTTGGCCTCTTCCTTGTGATCCACCCACCCACCCCGCCGCAGCCCCCTTCCCCTCGCAGGGCCGTCGCGAACGGGAGAAGCGTGGCGTCCGATGAATGGGTCATTCAGAGAGCTGTCAGCCGAGCTGGCGAGCAGATGGCAGGGCGAATGAATGAAGTTGTTGTGTGGTTGGGGGCAACCCCGGCCACGGAGTGGGGTCGGAGGAGGGATAGGGGCGTGGGGATTGGGGGCTGCGGGGAGGGGGTGGCAAAGGGGGGGGGGGCGCAGAGGGTCTTTTGTTTTAGGGTTCATCGGGCCGACAACGGACACATTCAGCCATCTCCGGAGCAGGCGTGCAAGGCAGAGTGGGTGGGAGACAAGGGGTGAGGGGAGAAGGACAGAGGGGTGGGAGATGGGGTTGGTGGTCCCGGGGAGGGTGGGAAGTGCTGATGGGCTAAGGTGCCCTTGCTTAACTAAAATTGGAAGCAACAGAATAGAGAAAAGCAAGGACCTCAGCCGGACAGTCAAATGTAGATGAGATCCCGCTCTTCAAGAAATCCTCGACTTGCGACACTTCACTTAGCGGCCGTTTGAAGTGACGACGGCACTGAAAAAAGTGACTTATGACCCGTTTTTCACCCCCTACGGCTGTTGCAACATCCCCATGGCCAGGGGAATCAAAATTCGGAGGCTCGGCAACTGGCGTGTACTTATGACGGTTGCCATGTCCCAAAGTCACGCGATCTCCTCTCCCCCCTTTTTGCGACCTTCTGACGAACAAAGTCAATGGGGGGGGGGAGTTGGATTCACTTAACAACCGTGTGGCTCGCTTAACAACATAATGGATTCACTTAACGACGATGGCGAGAAACTCACTGAACAAATGTTTCATTTAGCGACGGAAATTTTGGGTTCGATTGTGGTCGTAAGGCGACGACCACCTGTAACGAGGCTGCTGCTGAGGCTTCCCAGGTTGTGAAAACGGGGCTAAGGCAGGCCCGATGGATCTAGTCGCCTGTAGGAAGCACAGCTGCCCGTAAACCACGAATGTCTGCTAGTTTTTCCCTTCCCGGCTCCCTTCTGCCCCATACCTCTCCCGCCACGAAAAACAGCAGTGGGGTCTCTTCATCTTTGGCTTTGTATTGGGCTATGATCTTCTCGGCGATCGGCTGGATCAGCTGCTTGGCCGCTTCGGATTCTCCATCGTCGTCGGAATCTGAAACACGGCAACACAGAAGGAGGAATGAGGATCACGTTCCTAAAGGGGGTTACAGACAGAAAAAGGAGGAAGAGAGAGGCAGAGAGAAGAGAGAGAGAAACAGAGAGAGAAAAAGAAGAGAGGATAGAGAAAGAGACAGAGCGAAGACAGAAGAGAGACAGAGAGAAAGAAGAGAGAGAAAGGAGGGGAGAGAGACAGTGGGAAGAAAGAGAGAAAAAAGAGAGACAGAGAGAAAGAGGGAGAGAGAGAAAGGAGGGGAGAGAGAGACAGAGAGAAAAGAGAGAGAGCGCACAGAAAGAAGGAGAGAGAAAGGAGGGGAGAGAGACAGTGGGAAGAGAGAGAGAAAAAAGAGAGACAGAGAGAAAGAGGGGGAGAGAGAAAGGAGGGGAGAGAGAAAGAAGAGAGACAGAGCAGAAAGAGGGAGAGACAGAAAGGAGGGGAGAGAGACAGTGGGAAGAGAGAGAGAAAAAAGAGAGAGACAGAGCAGAAAGAGGGAGAGAGAAAGGAGGGGAGCGAGAGACAGAGAAGAGAGAGAAAGAGAGAGCGCACAGAAAGAGGGAGAGAGAGAAAGGAGGGGAGAGAGACAGTGGGAAGAGAGAGAGAAAAAAGAGAGAGACAGAGAGCAGAAAGAGGGAGAGAGAGAGAAAGGAGGAGAGAGAGAGAGAGTAAAGAGAGACACAGAGCAGAAAGAAGAGAGAGAGAGAAGAGAGAGCAGAAAGAGGGAGAGAGAGAAAGGAGGGGGAGAGAGAGGAGAGAGAAAAGCGAGAGACAGAGAGAGCAAAAAGAGGGAGAGAGAGAAAGAAGGGGGAGAGAGACAGAGAGAAGAGACACACAGAGAAGAGAGACAGAAAGAAAGAAGAGAGAGAGAAGAGACAGAGAGAGATAGGCAGGGAGAGAAGAGAAAAAGAAGAGAGAGAAAGAAGAGAGAAAGGGAGAGGAGAAAGAGGGAGAGAGAGACAGAGACAGAGAGAGATAGAGAAATAAAGATAAGAGGAGACAGAAACAGAGAGAAAGCGAGATAGCGAGAGAGAGAAGAGCGCAGAGGGTAGAGTGCTGTAAACACCTTGCAAACAGTCCTCAAGTTATGGCCACCATGGAGCCTGGCAACTATGGTCGCAAAGTGAGTCAGCACGTAACTGGACCCCTTTTTATACCTTTTTTTGCATTCAGTCGTAAAGCGAATCCATTGTTTGTTACGGGTCAGTTTTCACCAGAACTGGAAGTAAACGCGCGTCGTAAATTGTGGTCATATGACTGCGGGCCAGTTACAGAACCCTCAAAATGTAGTCATGTGACCACAGGGGTGAAAGGTGACATCCAAACTTCAAATCGGAGTTGTACGTCCCTGGGGTAGGGGTGGGGAGGGGGGAGTCCATCCGAACTTTGAACTGTTGCTAAGCAACTGGTTACAAGCCGAAGGACTACATGTGGAAGAATTTCCTCTCCATTTTAGGGTGACTGCTGAAAGTGGCAGAACACACGTTTCAAGTTCCTAGTCCTCAGTCTTCAAGAGCTTCCTTTTTTCTGCTTGGATTCCTAGCTTTTTTTTTTTGGGGGGGGGGCGAGGCCTTTGTTCCCTTTATTTTAAGCATTTCTCTCCATATTTTCCTCCTCCTCCTCTCTGCAAACCCCACTCTCTTCTAACACTGATGATGTTACCTAGTTGGGTCATAAAACGTCTGCAAGAAAACCACCCAAACTCAGAGAGCACCAAGGACCCCCACAGTCTTCCTCCTCCTCCTCCTCCTCCTCCCTTGGATGCTGCGCCGGACGTAAGTGTGAAAAATGGACAGAAGTCCCTTTTTTTGAGTGCCGTTGTAACTTTGAACGGTCCCTAAATGAACGGTTGTTAGTCAAGGACTATATGTGGGGTCCACGAAAAGGCTGGGCCGATGAGCAAAACCTCAGCAAGGTTTGGAAGCGGGAGTGACGAATTTTCGACATGTGGGGGGGGGGTTGTGGGGAGGGGGCGAGAAGCCGTCTGCAACCCCCCCGCTCCCCAAAATGAGCAACCCGGCTCAGTGTTATTTAAACCCCAGAAGAGAATCTGATGCGGACCACAATTCAAATTCCTCCCAGCTTCTTTCTGTGTTTGCATTCAGCGAGAAAACATTAACGGGATTAATCCTGTCTGCCCCCCCTCCCCAAAGCCCCCCCCCCAGGCTCCTTGGCTCAGATCCAGCTCTGGGTTTTTTGTTTTTGGGCTGACCTCTCCTGCGGCTCCCCCACCGAGGGGGGCAAACATCAACGGGGTGAAACCGATTAACAAAGCCCCCCCCCCCCAATGCGAGGCTGGGCAGAGGAAGAGACAGGCAGCGGGGACGGCCCCCCCCAGCCTCAAAAAGGAGCCTCTGCAATGGAGGGCGGGCGTGGGGAGGGGTGAGAAAGAGGGGAGACAGGGAGGGGCGCGTGGGGGGGGGGTGTCTTTTGCTGCCAGGGTCCTTCACTTGAGAAGGGAGCAACTAAGGGGCAGGAGAGAACGCGGAGCCTAAGGCCAATATCGTTTTCGATTGTGTGGTGTTGTGTTATTTTCTTTTTTAAATTATATTATATTTTCTTATTTTTTTCACTTTATTATTTTATATTTTATTTTATTTTATTCGTATTTGATGCTTTCTTTTATTTGATTGTTTTATCTTATTTCAATTGTTTTCTTTTATTATTTTATTAATTTTTTTACATTTTGTTTTGTTATTTTGTTATTTTCTTTTTCTTTTGTTATTTTATGCGGTTGTTTCATTTTTGTTTTGTTTTGTTTTTTATTATATTATATTTTATTATTTTTTTCATTTTTCATTTTATTTTATTTATTTATTTTTAAATTTGATTTATATGCCACCCTTCTCCGGAGACTCAGGACGGTTTACAATGCGTTAAGCATTTTTAATTTTCTAAACAAACATTGAAATCATTTTTTATTCTATCTTTTTAAGAATAAAAATATTTATTCATTCTTTTAATTCTCTCTTTTTTCCTTCTTCTTCTTCCTTTTCTTCCATCTCCCCCCCGAAGTCCGGGATGACCCAAAATAAAATAAAATAAAATAAAATAAAATTAAAATTAAAATAGAAGAGAAACAAACTGATAAAAGAGTAGACTCATAGTCTAAATAATAAATCCGAGATGGCCCAGCGTTGTCCTAAAGAAAGAGAGGAAAATGGCCATTTCTTTTTTTGGGGGGGCGGATGGAGGGGGGGAAAGAAAATTTTTCCTTTGAAAAGCAACAGATTTGGCCACATCTGGGCTCTTCTGGATGCTCACATCTGGTCTAATCAGATCCCATCGTGCCAGCAGAGCAAAAAAAAAAAAAGCATTTTCACCCAAATGAAATATGTGACACATAATATATGTGGCTATATGCAGAATTCTGTAATTATCTGTATTTATATTTATTTATTTATTTAGTCATCTTTATGTAGTATATATTGGAGGTATATATACCCTTTGAGAACTGTATGCAACGAAATTTCGCTTTAATGTATGCTGATTAGTGTACATTCAAAGTGACAATAAAGTTATTATTCTATTCTATTCCAATTCTTATTGCTCTTCCCTTCTCTTCTTCTATTTAAATCTTATTCTCTTCTTCTATTTAAATCTTATTCTATTCTATTCTTATTGCTTCTCTATTTAAATTTTATTCTATTCTATTCTTCTATTTAAATCTTACTCTATTCTATTTCTTATTGCTATTCTACTGTATAATATTCTATTCTTATTGCTATTCTATTCTTCTATTTAAGTCTTATTCTATTCTATTCTTATTGCTTCTCTTCTATTTAAATCTTATTCTCTTCTATTCTTCTATTTAAATCTTATTCTATTCTTATTGCTATTCTATTGTATAATATTCTATTCTTATTGCTCTTCTCTTCTCTTCTCTTCTCTTCTCTTCTCTTCTCTTCTCTTCTCTTCTCTTCTCTTCTCTTCTCTCCATTCCTATTCCTATTCCTATTCCTATTCTATTTTCATATTCTGTTCTGTTCTAGTCAAATGCTGCAAATCTCTGGACCGTTTGGATGTCTTGCTAAATAAATAGACTGAATTTCTGCCCCTCTGGCCAGACACAAAGGCGAGAGAGGGAACCCCACGACTAGACTAACCATTCTCTCCCAGAGTTATCCATCACTGGTGGAGACAGCAGCCTCCCCCCACTTCATTAAACCCACCCAATGTGGGTCGCCTGAAAATGTATTCCTCCCCATCCCGCAAGCCAGGGAAATGTGCTTATTGTGCGAATCCTCCCTTCTTAAGTAGACAGCCAGGAGGGGTGGAGGGAAGGCTTGATGGGGAGCAAAGAGGAGAGGGGCGTAGGTTATGAATTGTGTTTTTTTGAGGGGGGGAGGTAAGGGGAGCCCCCAGGAAAGTGGAGCAGGGAAATATCAGGCTAAATTCAAGATGGCCTCTTCCTTTTCTCCCCTTTTCTTCCTTCTTTCCTCCTTTCTCTTTATTTGTCTTTCCTTCCATTTCTCTCTTTCTTCCTTTCCTTTCCCTTCTTTAATTTTCCTTTCCCTTCTTCATTCTCCTAACTTTCCTTCTTTCTCTCCTCCCTCCCTGTCCTTTCCCTTTCCTTTCTTCTTTCTCTCTCTTTCTCTTTCCATCTTGTATTCCTTATTCTTTCCCCCCCCTCTTTTGCTTTCTTTCATGCTGTTCTTTTTTTCTTCTTCCTGCTGACTGTCTTTTTCTCTCCTTTCTCCTTTCCTTTTTCCTCCCTCTCACTTTTGTCTCGCTATCCTTCCTCCTCCTCCTCCTTCCTTCCTTCCATGGGAAGCCCCCCTTCCTTCCCTCCCTCCATGCAGTCTTCCTGCTATCTCCTCCTTCTTTCCTTCCCTCCTTTCTTCCTTAGATTCTTCCTTCCTTCCCTCCCTTCCTTTCTCTCCATTCCTCCCTCCCTCCCTTATATCCATCCATCTTCTTTCCTACCTTCTTTCCATCCCCCTTCCTTCTTTCTCCTCCTTTCCTTCCCTCCTTCTCCTTTCTTACTTATATTCCTCTTCCCTCTTTCCTTTCCTTTCTCTCCCTCCCTCTTTCCCTTCCTTCCTTTCCTCCCACCATCTCCCTTCTTGCTATCTCCTCCTCCTTTCTTTCCCTTTCTTTCTTTCTTAGATTCTTCCTCCTTTTCTCTTGCCTATTTCCTTTTCTTCCTTCTCTCCCCTCCTTTCTCTCCGTTCCTCCCTTCCATCCATCCATCCATCCTTTTTTATTCCTTCCCTTCCTTCCCCCTTCCTGCTTTCTCCTCCTTCTCCTCCTTTCCCTCTTCCCTTCCCTTCCTCTCCCTCCCTCTTTCCCTTCATTTTTTCCTTCCTTCCTTCCTTTCCCCCACCATCCCCCTTCCTACTATCTCCTCCTCCTTTCCTTTCCTTTCCTTTCCTTTCCTTTCCTTTCCTTTCCTTTCCTTTCCTTTCCTTCTCTTACGATTCCTCCTCTTCCCTATTTCCTTCTCTTCCCTCCCTTTCTCTCTCCATCCCTCCCTCCCTCCCTTCTTTCCTCCCTCCCCCCCTTCCCCCGAACCGCCTTACTTCTCCAATTCCCAAACAGCTTCCATTTTACAAATATCTATTTGGGTTCTGAATGCATTTGTACCCGGGTCCCACGGGGTTGCTACTAAACAGCACACAAAATAATGACAATCCAGACAAAGGCAAAAACCATCCAAGGACCAGAAAAGCAGGTGCTAAAATGTGCAGGGATTAAAATGGAAGCCGGGGGGGGGGGACAAAAACCCAAAATCAGGGGTGAAATCCAGCAGGTTCTGACGAACTGGTAGCGGAAATTTTGAGCAGTTTGTAGAACCAGCAAAATACCAGCTCTGGCTGGCCCCCGAGTGGGGTGGGAATGGGGATTTTGCAGCATCGTTCCCCTGGAGTGGGGTAGAAATGGAGATTTTGCAGTATCCTTCCCCTGCCACGTCCACCAAGCCACGCCCACCAAGCCACACCACACCCACAGAACCGGTAGTAAAAAAAAAATTGGATTTCACCACTGCCCCAAATCTTTCGCTTCCCAGCCTCAATCTCCCCCACGCCCACCCCCGGTCTTCCAAACTTGCTTGGGAACGAAAAGACTGAATCAAAGATGGTGACCGGTATACAGTAGTCCTCCACTTACAACTCCTCACTTAGTGACCGTTCACAAAGTTACAACAGCACTGGGGAAAAAAGCGACTTCACGCCGTCCTTCACACTTCCGACCGCGGTCACGTCCTCGCGGTCACATGATCAAAATCCAGAGGCTGGGCAACTGGCATGTACTCGCGACGGTTGACATGATCCCCTTTGGCGTCCTTTTCAACGGGGAAAGCCAGGTTCACTGCTACTAACTGAACAACTGCAGGGATTTCACTTAACAACTGCAGCAAAAGAGGTCGTAACGTTGGGACAAATATTCGCTTAACAACTCTCTCACACTGCAACAGATATTTTGGGCCCAATTGCGGACGTAGGTCGAGGTCTACCTGTATAGTACTGGTTTCCTTGGGGCAGGGTTTACTATGAATGTCAGATATTCTACATTTAGGCAAGAGAAACGAAATGCACAGGTACCGTATATGTGGTACCTGGCTCAATAGTAGCAACTGTGAGAGGGATCTTGGAGTCCCAGTGGACAACCATTTAGATAAGAGCCAGCCGTGTGCAGCAGTTGCCAAAAAAGCCAACACAGTTCTAGGCTGCATCAACAGAGGGACAGAATCAAGATCACGTGAAGTATTAATACCACTTTATAAGGCCTTGGTAAGGCCACACTTGGAATCCTGCATCCAATTTTGGACGCCATTTTGTAAAAAAGATGTGGAGAGTCTAGAAAGAGTGCAGAAAAGAGTAACAAAGAGGATTAGAGGACTGGAGGCTAAAATATATACAGAATGGTTGCTGGAACTGGGTAGGTCTAGTTTAATGAAGAGAAGGATCAGGTGAGACATGATAGCAGTCTTCCAATATCTCAGGGGCTGCCCCAAAGAAGAGGGAGTCAAGCTATTCTCCAAAGCCCCTGAAGGCAGAAGAAGAAGCAACAGGTGGAAACTCATCAAGGAGAGAAGCAACTTAGAACTAAGAGGAAAATTCCTGACAGTGAGACCAATTAATCAATGGAACAATTTGCCTCCAGAAGTTGTGAATGCTCCAACACTGGAAGTCTTTAAGAAGAGATTGGACAACCATTTGTCTGAAGTGGTGTAGGGTTTCCTGCCTAAGCAGGGGGTTGGACTAGAAGACCTCCAAGGTCCCTTCCGACTCTTGTTGTTCTATCCTATATCAATCTGGGTGTCGAAACTACATACCAATCTAAATGCACATCCATGTCACTCCAACCCCCATGGTTCCCTGCTTCACCAACTGTACGAGGGTAATCCAGCCAGTGCAAAAAAACAAAAAAATTACAGGCAGTCCTCAACTTACAACAGTTCATTTAGTGACCGAAGTTGCAACAACACTGATAAAAAAGTCACTTATGACCGTTCGTCACGCTTAATAACAGCAGCCCCACAGTCAAAAAGTGTTCAAACTTCAGAGGCTTGGCAACTGACTGACTGACTGACTGACATTTTATTTTATTTTATTTTATTTTATTTTATTTTATATTATTTTATTTTATTTTATTTTATTTTATTTTATTTTATTATTTTATTATTTTATTTATTTTATTTTATTTTATTTTATTTTATTTTATTTATTTTATTTTATTTTATTTTATTATTTTATTTTATTTTATTTATTTTATTTTATTTTAAACAAGTTTTATTGGTGTCATCCCCCCCCCCCACATTTCCCCACATCGTTTTTGAACAGAGTATTGGCCGTTTCTTGTCTTAATCAATTAATTAAAATTCAAATATATTTTACTCAGTTACAATTCTTGCCAAAATCTTCTCCCCCCCCCTTTTTTTAAATCATATCTCACTATTTCTATGCTTACTTACAATTGCAACTGACTCGTATTTATGACGGTTGCAGTGCCCCGGTGGGGGGAGGGTCACGTGATCCCCTTTTGCGACCTTCTGACAAGGAAAGTGGACATGGAGAAGAAACCAGATTCACTTAACAACCATGTGACTCGCTTAACGACCGCAAATGACAAACCAAAGGAGGCAAAACGCGCCTGACGAACCCCTCGCTTAGCAACAGAACTTTTGAGCTCAGTTGTGGTTGTAAATTGAGGATTAGCTATAAAGGCACAGGTATTTCACGCACATTACAACTCTCCCTTTAACCAACTATAGGAGAACTCAGGAGGATAATTCAGCCGGTGCACAAATTACACACCAGACAACCAGAATCCGCACACCAACATGTGTGCAAAAGACACACAACCGATTCCAAGCTCTGAGCCCGGTGGGTGTGTTGTTGTGACCCTCATTGAACAAGCTTTGTTGCGGGAGGAAATCCAGGGAACGTGCCGATTAAGGCTTAAAAGCAAAACCAAAAAAAAAGAAAAAAGAAAGGAAGAAAGAATTAATTACGGCACAATTGGGCTTCTAACCAGCCACCCCCTGCGTTTTCCCCTTATAAAACCCTGAAAAATGGAAACAAGAGGGGCTTAAAACGCATGTGCTGTTTAAAGACGGATGAACTAAGCTGGCCGCGCGCCCCGGGGGTTTCACAAATACCCCATTCAGACACAGCGGGGCGCGAACAAGAGTGCCTGTGATGGCAGGGCCAGAAACAAATGCAAGCATATGGAATTGTTGTGTACGGAGAGAGAGAGAGAAAAAAAATAACACATCTGACTTTCCTTTCGGGGAGGATCTGAGTGTTCGCCAGCAGGAGGGGGGCTCGGCTTTAAGCCGATTCCCTGCATTCCCCCATAGCAGGGATTTTTATCAGAGAGGGTCATAGCAGGGCTGTCTTTTTGGAAGCCAGTAATTTTAAAAGGCGTGGACTTCAGCTCCCAGAATTCCCCAGCCAGACATGCTTTAAGATGGGTGGACTTCCATTCCCAGAATCCCCCAGCCAACAATGCTTTAAAATGGGTGGACTTCCACTCCCAGAATTCCCCAGCCAGCCATGCTTTAAGAGGGGTGGACTTCCACTCCCGGAATCCCCCAGCCAGCATGCTTTAAGAGGGGTGGACTTCCACTCCCAGAATCCCCCAGCCAGCCATGCTTTAAGAGGGGTGGACTTCCACTCCCAGAATTCCCCAGCCAGCCATGCTTTAAGAGGGGTGGGCTTTCACTCCCAGAATTCCCCAGCCAGCATGCTTTAAGAGGGGTGGGCTTCCACTCCCAGAATTCCCCAGCCAGCAATGCTTTAAGAGGGGTGACTTCCACTCCCAGAATCCCCCAGCCAGCCATGCTTTAAGAGGGGTGGGCTTTCACTCCCAGAATTCCCCAGCCAGCATGCTTTAAGAGGGGTGGGCTTCCACTCCCAGAATTCCCCAGCCAGCAATGCTTTAAGAGGGGTGGACTCCCACTCCCAGAATCCCCCAGCCAGCCATGCTTTAAGAGGGGTGGACTTCCACTCCCAGAATCCCCCAGCCAGCCATGCTTTAAGAGGGGTGGACTTCCACTCCCAGAATTCCCCAGCCAGCCATGCTTTAAGAGGGGTGGGCTTTCACTCCCAGAATTCCCCAGCCAGCAATGCTTTAAGAGGGGTGAATTTCCACTCCCAGAATCCCCCAGCCAGCCATGCTTTAAGAGGGGTGGACTTCCACTCCCAGAATCCCCCAGCCAGCAATGCTTTAAGAGGGGTGGACTTCCACTCCCAGAATTCCCCAGCCAGCATGATTCATTCATTCATTCATTCATTCATTCATTCATTCATTCATTCATTCATTCATTCAATTTGTATGCCGCCCCTCTCCGAAGACTCAGGGCGCGGTGGATCTTCAATTCTTGAAAAGACTTTCTGACAAGCAGTCAATGGGCCGAAAATCAGCTGGCTGGCGCACGCATGTGCGCTGGAGCTGAAGTAGGGCAATGCTCGCGTGCCCACAGATATGACTCCGTGCGCCACCTGTGGCACACGGCTCTAGACTGACCAAGCCCAAATCCTGCAACCGTTCTTCATATAATTTTTAAGTCCCCAGGCCTTTAATCATCTTAGTTGCTCTTCTTTGCACATTTTCCCCCCTCCAAATTTTTTTTTTTTTGTAATATAGTGACCGAAACCAGATGCAGGAATCCAGATGTGGCCTTGCCAAAGTTTTATTTATTTATTCATTTATTTATTTATTTATTTATTTATTTATTTATTTATTTATTTATTAATTAAATTTGTACACCATCCTTTATAAAGCGGTACTAATAGTTGGCGTGCTTTTGATTCTATGCTTCTGTTTATACCTTCTGTATGTTGGGACACGATGCAAATCACCCCTTTTAAAACGGGGATCGCTGGAGAAAATTTTTTAACCGTGGGGCGCCGCAGACAAGCAAGAAAGAAAGAGGGCAGAGCACAAAATATTCAGGCTACGGCACGTCGCGTTGATCCGGGGTGGAGCAGGGTTTCCACATTTTGTTCCAAATTATGATTCCGTAATTTGCAGCGTCACGTCCTAAAATTCCATACCGTGGCTTTCACGCAAAACATGTTTTCCTTCGTTGGGCGCACGGCTCAACAATATTGCTGAGCACATTGTAAGCCGCCCTGAGTCTTCGGAGAAGGGCGGCATATAAATCAAATTAAAAAAAAAAAAAAAAAAAACCCTCGGGAGTTAAAAGAGTGCAGACTTCATATAAATCCATTTCTTTTCTTTTTTTTTAAAATTTAATTTATATGCCGCCCTTCTCCGGAGACTCAGTATATATTTATTTATATTTATATATTTATACAAAGTCAGCTTATTGCCCCCACAAACTGGGTCCTCAATTTACCTACCTTAGAAAGGATGGAAGGCTGAGTCAACCTTGAGCCTGATGAGATTCGAACTTGCAGTAATTGCAGGCAGCTGGTGTTAAATTACAGTGCTTAGTCTGCAGAGCTATCCAGCTATCCTTTCTTAAACCAGCAGGAATCTAAATTCAGCCTCCTCGCGTTGTTGACATCCACCATCCCCACAAATGTCTCTTTTGCAATAATGAGGACTAGAAACTTCAGTACTTTTACAAAAAAACTATGCATTTGCCCCCCCCCGTTAGTATCTCTTTGCCATAAGGACTAGAAACTTTATTGGATTTAAGTACTTCTACAGAAAATGACACTTCCACCAGGAAATTGTCTCCACAAGTATCTTTTTTTGCAATCATGAGGACTAGAAACTTCCTCAGACTTAAGTACTTTTATGTAAAACTACACTTCCACATTGTCCCCATAAGTATCTCTTGGCAATGAGGACTAGAAACTTCATCGGACTTAAGTACTTTGACAGAAGACTATACTTCCACCAGGAGATTGTATCCACAAGCATCTCTTTGCAATCACAAGGAGTAGAAGCTTCACCAGACTTACTGTAAGTACTTTTATGTAAAACTACACTTCCACATTTTCCCCATAAGTATCTCTTGGCAATGAGGACTAGAAACTTCATCAGACTTAAGTACTTTTACAGAACACTACACTTCCACCAGGAGATTGTCCCCAGAAGTATTTCTTTACAATCACGAGGAGTAGAAACTGCATCAGACTTAAGTACTTTTACAGAAAACTACATTCCCACCAGCCAATTGTCCCCACAGGTATCTCTTTACAATCACAAGGACTAGAAACTTTGCCAAACTTAAGTACTTTTACAGAAGACTACACTTCCACTAGCATCTGGTCCGCAGAAGTATCTTTTTGCCCCCAGAAGTTTCTCTTTACAATCACGAGGACTAGAAACTTCACCAAACGTAACTACTTTTACCGAAGACTTCACTTCCACTAAGAACTAGTCCCCAGAAGTATCTCTTTGCAATCATGAGGACTAGAAACTTCATGAGGCCTTTTATAGCAAACTACCCTTCCATCCATCAGATTTTTTTTGCTCCATTCTTGCTTGTTGGCAAAAGAGAAACAAACGACAGCAAAATCCGATTATATTGGGGAGTGTGAGGCGGTTTGCATACCTACAAAAAGGACAAGACAAGGACCCTCGTTCAGCTGGACGGCGTTGGAGTCGGTCAGCTCTAAGACAGGCTTGGGGTGCCAGGGGAACTCCTGGCATTCAATGTCATTCAGGACCTCGACTCGGCCCTGTCTGGTGATGACGTCTCCCTTAGTGTCCAAGACGATAAGAGTAGGGATACCTGCGATCGGACAAGACGAAAAACAAACCAAGATAAAGAGAGGGGGTTTAAGGAGGAAGAGAAAGAAAGCACACGCCGTGTCATATTATGTGCTATATTTCACATCGCCCGGTACTTAGTCAAACAGGGGCTGGTGGCTCAGCAGACTGATAGCATTGTGATTATCACCAGCTGTCTGCAATTACTGTAAGTTCGAATCTCACCAGGCTCAAGGTTGATTCAGCCTTCCATCCTTTCTAAGGTGGGTAAAATGAGGACCCAGTTTGTGGGGGCAATAAGCTGACTTTGTATAAAAAATATACAAAAGGATGAAGGCTATTGCTTAACGCATTGTAAGCCGCCCTGAGTCTCCGGAGAAGGGCGGCATATAAATCAAATTAAAAACAAAAACAAAAACATTGTGCTAAAAAGTCAAGATATACTACGTCGACACAGCATTCCCACAATCCATTAAGAAAATTATTCCATTCAAAAAAGCAATGCAATTAATCAGATAAATTTCTGATTTTGACAGACTTGGGCGCATTATTAATCTGAGATCAATAAAATTCTGTTACTAAATTTTGATGGAATAAAAGGTTTTTTTTAAATTTTTACATTAATTTTCCAGTCATGGGGTAATGGTCATTTTACAGGTAAAAAACTCTTTTCCCTTCAAGAAATCATAAGGGTCCCATAAGGTCCACCCCTCTTAAAGCATCCTGGCTGGGGAATTCTGGGAGTGGAAGTCCTCCCCTCTTAAAGCATTGCTGGCTGGGGAATTCTGGGAGTGGAAGTCCTCCCCTCTTAAAGCATTGCTGGCTGGGGAATTCTGGGAGTGGAAGTCCACCCCTCTTAAAGCAGGCTGGCTGGGGAATTCTGGGAGTGGAAGTCCACCCCTCTTAAAGCAGGCTGGCTGGGGAATTCTGGGAGTGGAAGTCCACCCCTCTTAAAGCATCCTGGCTGGGGAATTCTGGGAGTGGAAGTCCACCCCTCTTAAAGCATTGCTGGCTGGGGAATTCTGGGAGTGGAAGTCCTCCCCTCTTAAAGCATTGCTGGCTGGGGAATTCTGGGAGTGGAAGTCCACCCCTCTTAAAGCAGGCTGGCTGGGGAATTCTGGGAGTGGAAGTCCTCCCCTCTTAAAGCATGCTGGCTGGGGAATTCTGGGAGTGGAAGTCCATCCCTCTTAAAGCAGGCTGGCTGGGGAATTCTGGGAGCTGAAGTCCATCCCTCTTAAAGCATGGCTGGCTGGGGAATTCTGGGAGTGGAAGTCCATCCCTCTTAAAGCATGCTGGCTGGGGGATTCTGGGAGTGGAAGTCCTCCCCTCTTAAAGCATTGCTGGCTGGGGAATTCTGGGAGTGGAAGTCCTCCCCTCTTAAAGCATTGCTGGCTGGGGAATTCTGGGAGTGGAAGTCCTCCCCTCTTAAAGCATTGCTGGCTGGGGAATTCTGGGAGTGGAAGTCCACCCCTCTTAAAGCATTGCTGGCTGGGGAATTCTGGGAGTGGAAGTCCACCCCTCTTAAAGCATTGCTGGCTGGGGAATTCTGGGAGTGGAAGTCCACCCCTCTTAAAGCATTGCTGGCTGGGGAATTCTGGGAGTGGAAGTCCTCCCCTCTTAAAGCATTGCTGGCTGGGGAATTCTGGGAGTGGAAGTCCACCCCTCTTAAAGCAGGCTGGCTGGGGAATTCTGGGAGTGGAAGTCCTCCCCTCTTAAAGCATGCTGGCTGGGGAATTCTGGGAGTGGAAGTCCATCCCTCTTAAAGCAGGCTGGCTGGGGAATTCTGGGAGCTGAAGTCCATCCCTCTTAAAGCATGGCTGGCTGGGGAATTCTGGGAGTGGAAGTCCATCCCTCTTAAAGCATGCTGGCTGGGGGATTCTGGGAGTGGAAGTCCTCCCCTCTTAAAGCATGCTGGCTGGGGAATTCTGGGAGCTGAAGTCCATCCCTCTTAAAGCATTGCTGGCTGGGGAATTCTGGGAGTGGAAGTCCTCCCCTCTTAAAGCATTGCTGGCTGGGGGATTCTGGGAGTGGAAGTCCTCCCCTCTTAAAGCATGCTGGCTGGGGAATTCTGGGAGCTGAAGTCCACCTCTCTTAAAGCAGGCTGGCTGGGGAATTCTGGGAGTGGAAGTCCATCCCTCTTAAAGCATTGCTGGCTGGGGGATTCTGGGAGTGGAAGTCCTCCCCTCTTAAAGCATGCTGGCTGGGGAATTCTGGGAGCTGAAGTCCATCCCTCTTAAAGCATTGCTGGCTGGGGAATTCTGGGAGTGGAAGTCCACCCCTCTTAAAGCATTGCTGGCTGGGGAATTCTGGGAGTGGAAGTCCTCCCCTCTTAAAGCATTGCTGGCTGGGGAATTCTGGGAGTGGAAGTCCACCCCTCTTAAAGCATGCTGGCTGGGGAATTCTGGGAGTGGAAGTCCATCCCTCTTAAAGCAGGCTGGCTGGGGAATTCTGGGAGCTGAAGTCCATCCCTCTTAAAGCATGGCTGGCTGGGGAATTCTGGGAGTGGAAGTCCATCCCTCTTAAAGCATGCTGGCTGGGGGATTCTGGGAGCTGAAGTCCACCTCTCTTAAAGCAGGCTGGCTGGGGAATTCTGGGAGTGGAAGTCCATCCCTCTTAAAGCATTGCTGGCTGGGGAATTCTGGGAGTGGAAGTCCACCCCTCTTAAAGCATTGCTGGCTGGGGAATTCTGGGAGTGGAAGTCCTCCCCTCTTAAAGCATTGCTGGCTGGGGAATTCTGGGAGTGGAAGTCCACCCCTCTTAAAGCATTGCTGGCTGGGGAATTCTGGGAGTGGAAGTCCTCCCCTCTTAAAGCATTGCTGGCTGGGGAATTCTGGGAGTGGAAGTCCACCCCTCTTAAAGCATTGCTGGCTGGGGAATTCTGGGAGTGGAAGTCCTCCCCTCTTAAAGCATGCTGGCTGGGGAATTCTGGGAGTGGAAGTCCATCCCTCTTAAAGCAGGCTGGCTGGGGAATTCTGGGAGCTGAAGTCCATCCCTCTTAAAGCATGGCTGGCTGGGGAATTCTGGGAGTGGAAGTCCATCCCTCTTAAAGCATGCTGGCTGGGGGATTCTGGGAGTGGAAGTCCTCCCCTCTTAAAGCATGCTGGCTGGGGAATTCTGGGAGCTGAAGTCCTCCCCTCTTAAAGCATGCTGGCTGGGGAATTCTGGGAGCTGAAGTCCATCCCTCTTAAAGCATTGCTGGCTGGGGGATTCTGGGAGTGGAAGTCCTCCCCTCTTAAAGCATGCTGGCTGGGGAATTCTGGGAGCTGAAGTCCACCTCTCTTAAAGCATGCTTGCTGGGGAATTCTGGGAGTGGAAGTCCATCCCTCTTAAAGCATGCTGGCTGGGGGATTCTGGGAGTGGAAGTCCTCCCCTCTTAAAGCATGCTTGCTGGGGAATTCTGGGAGTGGAAGTCCATCCCTCTTAAAGCATGCTGGCTGGGGAATTCTGGGAGTGGAAGTCCATCCCTCTTAAAGCATTGCTGGCTGGGGAATTCTGGGAGCTGAAGTCCACCTCTCTTAAAGCATGCTTGCTGGGGAATTCTGGGAGTGGAAGTCCATCCCTCTTAAAGCATGCTGGCTGGGGGATTCTGGGAGTGGAAGTCCTCCCCTCTTAAAGCATTGCTGGCTGGGGAATTCTGGGAGCTGAAGTCCACCTCTCTTAAAGCAGGCTGGCTGGGGAATTCTGGGAGTGGAAGTCCATCCCTCTTAAAGCATTGCTGGCTGGGGAATTCTGGGAGTGGAAGTCCATCCCTCTTAAAGCAGGCTGGCTGGGGAATTCTGGGAGCTGAAGTCCACCTCTCTTAAAGCATGCTTGCTGGGGAATTCTGGGAGTGGAAGTCCATCCCTCTTAAAGCATGCTGGCTGGGGAATTCTGGGAATCGAAGTCCAGCCCTCTTAAAGCAGACTCGCTGGGGAATTCCATGCACTGAAGTCCAAGTATCTTAAAAGTTGCTGATAAAGATTGGTTCACTGTACAGGTAGTCCTCGACTTACGACCCCAATTGAGCCCAAAATTCCTGTTGCTAAGCAAGACATTTGTTAAGCGAGCTTGGCCCCATTTTACAACCTTTTTTTTTTACCACAGTTGTTACGTGAATCACTGCAGGGGATGACAGGACCCTGGGACACTGCAACCCATATCATAAATATGAGTCCGTTCTCAAGGAGCCGAATTTTGATCACATGGCCACGGCGATGCTGAAACGGTCGTGAGTTTTAAAAATGGTCATGTCACTTTTTTCAGTGTTGTTGAAAAAATGAACTTGTTGGAAGTCAAGGAGTAGCTGTATAGGCAATTTTTGCAGAAATCTGTGTGGATCTGTGCGTCTTTGGACTAACTAACCAATGCCTCTGGAGTGAAGAGGGAGATTTCAGCCTCTTCTGCCTTACTCCGCCCACTGCACTTCAGGACCCACATCCTGTCTGTGCAATTAATGGCTGGGATTTTCCTTGTGCAAAGGGCCTGCAACGTAGGGCAGGGGGGGTGTCCTCTCTCCATTGCGATAATTCAGATTTGCTGGAATCAGACGGCATGTTTGATTCTCAGAGAAAAGGATGGAGGAGGGAGGGAGGAAGGAAGGGAGGAGGAAGGGAGGAAGGAAGGAGGAGAAAGGGAGGAAGGAAGGAGGAGAAAGGGAGGAAGGAAGGAGGAATGGAGGAAGGAAAGGAGGAGGAAAGGAGGAAGGGAGGAGGAGAGAGGGAGGGAGGAAGGAAGGAAAGAAGGAGGAGGAGGAAGGAAGGAGAGAGAAGGGTGGAAGGAAGGGAGGGAGGGAGGAGGAAGGAAGGAAGAAGAGGAGGAAGGAAGGAAGTGAAGAAGGAAGGAAAAGAGGGAGGGAGGAAGGAGGAAGGAAGGGAGGAAGGATGGAGGAGGAGGAAGGAAGGAAATAATCCAGTGCAATAATTCATATTTGCTGGAATCAGACGGCATGTTAGATTCTCAGAGAAAAGGATGCAGGAGGGAGGGAGGAAGGAAGGAAGGAGGAGAAAGGGAGGAAGGAAGGAGGAGGAAGGAAGAAAGGAGAGAGAAGGGAGGAGGAAGGAAGGAAGGGAGGAGGAGAGAGGGAGGGAGGAAGGAAGGAAGGAGAGAGAAGAGTGGAAGGAAGGGAGGGAGGGAGGGAGAGGGAGGAGGAAGGAAGGAGGAGGAGGAAGAAGGAAGGCAGGGAGGAAGGGAAGAAGGAAGGAGGAGGAGGGAGGAAGGAGGAGAAAGGGAGCAAGGAGGAAGAAGTGAAGGAAGGAGGAAGGAAGAACGGAGGGAAGAAAGAAGGAAGGAGGAAAAAGGGAGGACGGAAGGAAAGAGAGAGAAGGGTGGAAGGGAGGGAGGGAGGAGGAGGAGGGAGGGAGGAGGAAGGAAGGGAGGGAGGAAGGAAGGAGGAGGAAAGAAGGAAGCAAGAAAGGAGGAAGGCAGGGAGGAAGGAAGGAAGGGAAGAAGGAAGGAGGAGGAGGAGGGAGGAAGGAGGAGAAAGGGAAGAAGGAAGGAGGAGGAAAGAAGGAAGCAAGGAAGGAGGAAGGGAGGGAGGGAGGAAGGAAGGAAGGGAAGAAGGAAGGAAGGGAGGGAGGAAGGAAGGGAAGAAGGAAGGAAGGAGGAGGAAGAGAGGAAGGGAGGAAGAGAGGAAGGAAACCTGCAAAAGGCTTGGGGGGGGGGGATTGCAGATTTTAAGATCGATTGGGAAAAGAAGGTGCCCCCAAAAGAAGTCGCAGCCTTTCTATTTTAGCCCTTCTGGATCTTGGAGACTCTTCTTCTCTTGCTGTCAAAGCCACAAATTGCCGGAAGAAACCCGATCCAGGTTAGGAGGAGCAGCCCGTCCGTCCGGAGCAGCCACCTGTTCTTCAGCTGCTCTGGAATCGGATTTCCTGCCGGATGGATGCGGCGGCCACGGCCCTCCCCTCCCTTCCCTTCCCTTCCCCTCCTCCCTCTTCGGCAGGGAGGGCCAAACCGCAACCACAACAGGCTGCCCGTGGACCGCTTGCGTGATGCCGCAGCCGAAAAGGCAAATGCGATTCTTGGCTGATTTTAAGAGAACCCGGATTCCCCAGGAGGAAGGAAAACCTCCCCCCCCCATTCACAGATGAGCTAAAATAAGAGCCTTGGTGGTGCAGTGGACTAAAGCGCTGTTAAGTAGCACCAGCTGCCTGGAATTACTGCGAGTTCAAATCTCACCAGGCTCAAGGTTGACTCAGCCTTCCATCCTTCCGAGGTGGGTAAAAGGAGGACCCAGATTGTGGGGGCAATAAACTGACTTTGTATAAAAAAGAACACTGCTTTTTGGGGGGGGGGCAAAAGCCCTACTAAGCAGGTATATACAAAAAAGTATGAAGGCTATTGCTTAACGCATTGTAAGCATTGAAAAAAAGGGACTTAGGACCATTATCCACACTTACGACCGGTGCAGGATCCCCCACATTCACGTGGACAAAATTCAGGCACTTGGCAAATGACTCGTATTTATGACGGTTGCCGTGTCCCAGGATCACGTGATCCCCTTTTGTGGCCATTTTGACAAGCCAAGCCCATGGGAAAGCCAGCTTCACTTAACAACCGTGTGACTAACTTAAGAACTGCAGCGATTCGCTTAACAACGGTGGCAAGAAATGTCGTCAAGTGGGGCAAAACTCACTTAACCAATGTTTCACTTAGCATCGGAAATGTTTTTAGTTCGATTGTGGGCATAAATCGAGGACCAGCTGTACACTGCAGGGTTGTTGTGTGAATAACGCAATTTGACATTTTCAGGCTTTCTGGGGGCCTGGGATGCCCTCCAAACAGCGTGTTCCCCAAGTGATGTTTCAGTGTCTCCTTCGCAGGGTTGTTGTAAGGATGATTGTTCTAATGGACAGCTAGTCCTCTACTTACGACCATAATTCAGCCGGGCAATGACAGTTGCACGGCGAGTCATAGAGACATCGAAAATAGGTGGCATGAAAAGTCCTAGTAAGCCTTTGTGGTTTTAAATTTGTTTATTTTTTAAATTTTTGATGGATGATGGAAGCGTTCCGATTTTATGACCTTTATATTTATATTACGCTGTTATTTTTCATTTTGGTTAGGAAAGAAGCTAGAACTAGAGAGAGAGAGAGAGAGAGAGAGAGGGAGGGAGGGAGGGAGAGAGAGAGCAGGAGGGAGAGAGAGAGGGAGAGAGAGAGGAGGGAGGGACAGAGAGAGAGAGAGCGGGAGGAAGGAAGGGAGAGAGGGAGAGAGAGTGGGAGGGAGGGAGAGAGAGAGGAGGGAGGGACAGAGAGAGGAGGGAGGGACAGAGAGAGAGAGAGAGAGAGCGGGAGGAAGGGAGGGAGAGAGAGAGAGCGGGAGGGAGAGAGAGAGAGAGGAGGGAGGGAGAGAGAGAGAGCGGGAGGAAGGAAGGGAGAGAGAGGGAGGGAGGGAGAGAGAGGGAGGGAGGGACAGAGAGAGGAGGGAGGGACAGAGAGAGAGAGAGAGAGAGAGTGGGAGGAAGGGAGGGAGAGAGAGAGAGCGGGAGGGAGAGAGAGAGAGAGGAGGGAGGGAGAGAGAGAGAGCGGGAGGAAGGAAGGGAGAGAGGGAGAGAGAGTGGGAGGGAGGGAGAGAGAGGGAGGGAGGGAGAGAGAGAGGAGGGAGGGACAGAGAGAGAGAGAGAGAGAGCGGGAGGAAGGGAGGGAGAGAGAGAGAGCGGGAGGGAGAGAGAGAGAGAGGAGAGAGGGAGAGAGAGAGAGCGGGAGGAAGGAAGGGAGAGAGGGAGAGAGAGTGGGAGGGAGGGAGGGAGAGGGAGGGAGGGAGAGAGAGAGGAGGGAGGGACAGAGAGAGAGAGAGAGAGAGCGGGAGGAAGGGAGGGAGAGAGAGAGAGCGGGAGGGAGAGAGAGAGAGAGGAGGGAGGGAGAGAGAGAGAGCGGGAGGAAGGAATGGAGAGAGAGAGAGCAGGGGGAGGGAGGGAGAGAGAGAAAGAGCAGGAGGGAGGGAGAGAGAGAGAGCAGGAGAGAGGGAGAGAGAGAGAGGGAGGGAGAGAGAGCAAGAGAGAGAGAGAGAGCAGGAGGGAGGGAGAGAGAGAGGGAGGGAGGGAGAGAGAAAGAGAGAGCAGGAGGAAGGGAGAGAGAGAGGGAGAGAGAGTGGGAGGGAGGGAGAGAGAGAGAGGGAGAGAGAAAGAGAGAGAGAGTGGGAGGGAGGGAGAGAGAGCGGGAGGGAGGGAGGGGGAGAGAGAGAGCGGGAGGGAGAGAGAGAGAGTGGGAGGGAGGGAGGGGGAGAGAGAGAGCGGGAGGGAGAGAGAGAGAGTGGGAGGGAGGGAGTGGGAGGGAGGGAGAGAGAGGGAGGGAGAGTGTGTGTGTGTTAGGGTTAAGTCAGTGTTGAAATGTAAAATTTGTTGCTACTGGTTCTGTGGGTGTGGCTTGGTAGGCGTGGCCTGATGGGTCATGTGACTGGGTGGGCATGGCCAACTTTTTTTAAAAAAACTTTTTTTAAAGTATTTTTGTTTTACTACCTATTCGCTAGAACCAGTAGTAATAAAATGCTTTAAAAAAGTTTTAAAAAACTGCCGATCGCGCAGCACAGCTGTGATCGTCAGAACCTTTTTCTTACCTTTTTAATGCATATTTTACTACCGATTCGCCCGAACCGGATCGAACCGGTAGCATTTCACCCCCGGGTTAAGTGGGAATGCCCCAAAACCACCCACCAGACCTGATAAAATCCGAAAAGGGGTTACTTTCGCTTACCTTGAATGCCGTACAGCCGGTTGAGACGCGACCGCCGTCCTTCATCGGGGTAAGGGACCGATAACCAGGGCATCTCGCTGAAATATTGTTTGAACGACTCCTCCGACCTGCAGGCGACACAGGAATCAGAATCACAGAGTTGGAAGGGACCTTGGAGGTCTTCTAGTCCAACCCCCTGCTCAGGCAGGAGACCTTATTATACCATTTCAGATAAATGGTTATCCAATCTCTTCTTAAAAACCTCCAGTGTTGGAACATTTACAACTTCTGGTGGCAAGTTGTTCCACAGATTAATGGTTCTAACTCTCAGGAAATTTCTCCTTAGTTCCAGGTTGCTTCTCTCCTTGCTTAGTTTCCATCCGTTGCTTCTTGTCCTGCCCTCAGGTGCTTTGGAGAATAGCTTGACTGCCTCTTCTTTGGGGCAGCCCCTGAGATACTGGAAGACTGCTATCATGTCTCCCCTAGTCCTTCTCTTCATTAAACTAGACATTTCGTCTTCCTCCCTCCCTCCCTCTCTCATTACTCCTTCCTTCCTTTTCTTCCTCCCTCCCTTTTTATTCTTCCTTCCCTTTTTTCTGTCTTCCTCTTTCCTTCCTCTTTCTTTTTTCCTTCTTTCTTATATTCCTCCCTCCCTTCCTTGTCTCTCTCTCTCTCTTTCCTTCCTTCCTTCCTTCCCTTCCCTCCCCTTCCTTTGACTTATTTATTTAACCTTCATTAGTTCCAGTCTTCCTCCCTGTTTTCTTAATTTTCCAAATCTTCCGTGCTTTGTTCCCTTATCTCATTTTCTCTTCTTCTCTTTTCTTTTCCTTTCCCTTCCTTTTCTCCCCCTTTTTCTTCCCCTTTTCTTCCTCCTTCCTTTCTTCTTCCGTCCCTTTCGTTCTTCCTTCCTTCCTTTGTTCCTTCCTTCCCCTTTCTTTCCTTCCCCTTTCTCTTTTATTCCTCTCTCCTTTTCTTCCTTTCCTTCCTCTTTCTTTTCTTCCCCTTCCTTTCTTTTCCTCTCTCCTTCTTTCCTAACTTTCCTTCCTTCCTTTCTATTTCCTTCCCCTTTCTTTTTTCCCCATTTCTTTCTTTTTTTCCTCTCCTTCCTTCCTTCCTTCCTTCCTTTTCCTCCCTCCCTCCCACTTTTATGCAAAATGGAGGGCTCAGAATACCTCGTATAAAAAAGGGCTAAAAAAGTAAAACAGGATTTATGCCCCGCAGTTTGGGATTCATATTCGATTACCTGTCTGCACTAACAAAGACAATCTCGAATTTTTGACCAGCATCTTTGATTTTCCGGTAAGATTCCACCAGAACCCGAGTGAGACTTCTACAAGGCGGGCACTGCAGAAAGAAAAAATAAAATAAATAAATAAAAGAATTAAAATTGAGGCAAACAGCCCAGGAATTCACTCCTCTAGGGAATCTCTGGATATATTACAAAAAAGACATTTCCCCTCCCCCCCACCCCCGATACACGTGGAGGACTAGAAACTTAAGTGAGTTTTCCCTCAGCAAAATGCAGGACTACTAGCAAATGCAGCCACATAAACACCGTTACAAGCTAAGGATGAATCAGAAAACAGGTTCATTTAGTTCATTTAGTGACCGTTCAGAGTTGCAGCGGCACTGAAAAAAGTGACTTGTGACCGTTTTTTTGCACTCGCGGCAAAACCGTCCCCACCGTCAGGTGATCAAAATTTGGGCGCAAACTGACTCATATTTATGACGGTCGCAGTGCCCCGGGGTCACGTGATTCCCCTTTTGGGACCTTCTGACAAGCCAAGTCCGCGGGGAAGGCAGATTCACTTAACAACCGTGTTACCAAATTCACTGCAGCGATTCACTTAACAACCGTTGCAAGAGAGGTTGTAAAATAGGGGAAAAGGGAACACACGTCCCACTTAGCGACAGAAATTTCGGGCTCCACTGCGGTCGTCACAAAATTCAGACACTGGCAAAGGACCCGTATTTATGACGGTCGCAGTGTCCCTGGGTCATGTGGTCCCCTTTTGCGACCAAATCAATGGGGAAGCCATAGATTCATTTAACAATTGCAATGATTCGCTTAAAAAAGTCGTAAAATGGGGAGAAAACCTCCCTTATTAACTGTCACGCTTAGTAACAGAAATTTTGGGCTCAATTGTGGTCGCAAGACAAGGACTACCTGTATGTAAGGTTTGCATTGTGGTCGTAAGACAAGGACTACCTGTATGTAAGGGATTCAGAAGTGCAGTCACGTGATCTGGAGCCCCCTCCCCCCCCAAACCATCAGATCTTTGATTCCAGGTCGTAAGTTTCCCCCTTCCCACAACAGATCTTCAAACAGTTGCTAAGCAAACGGTTGTAAATCGAGAACTCCCCGTAATCCAAACCTGAAGCCGAATTTGTGCGATTTTTCAAGGAATGAGGAAAGATTCAGGACAACCCAGATGCAAATAGAGACACACACACCCCGAGACCCCCCCCCCCCCGGAAAGGAGGAAGGAGAAGTGAGGGTCTCACCCAGTGAGCAGAGAAGTAAACCCCGACGTGGGAACCTTCCAGAACGCTGCTTTCGAGGGGAGGCCCGCTATTTCGGAGAAGAGGGCCGGCCACCACCTCGCTGAATGGCCGAGGACCCCACGGGAACTCCAGGCCTGAGGGAGGAAAACAGAAAAGAGAATGGTCAAGAGCCACGGCGGCTGCCGAGAGATATTTTTATTTATTTATTTAATTAAAATGTTCATATCCCACCCAACTTTCCTTGAACGAGAGAGCCAGTATCGGTCCGGTGGTTAAGGTATCAGGCTAGAAACTAGGAGACAGTGAGTTCTAGTTCCTCCTTAGGCATGAACTTTGGGCCAATCACCAAGGAGATGGTGAGTTCTAGTTCCGCCTTAGGTATGACTTTGGGCCAATCACCAGGAGAAGGTGAGTTCTAGTTCCACCTTAGGCATGAAAGCCAGCTGGGTGACTTTGGGCCAATCACCAAGTTCTGCCTTAGATATGACTTTGGGCCAATCACCAAGAGAAGGTGAGTTCTAGTTCCACTTTAGGCATGAAAGCTGGCTGGGTGATTTTGGGCCAATCACCAGGAGACAGAGAATTCTAGTCCACCTTAAGCATGAAAGCTGGCTGGGTGACTTTGGGCCAATTACCAAGGAGATGGTGAGTTCTAGTTCCGCCTTAGATATGACTTTGGGCCAATCACCAGGAGAAGGTGAGTTCTAGTTCCACCTTAGGCATGAAAGCTGGTTGGGTGATTTTGGGCCAATCACTAGGAGACAGAGAATTCTAGTCCACCTAAAGCATGAAAGCTGGCTGGGTGACTTTGGGCCAATTACCAAGGAGATGGTGAGTTCTAGTTCCGCCTTAGATATGACTTTGGGCCAATCACCAGGAGAAGGTGAATTCTAGTCCCACCTTAGGCATGAAAGCTGGTTGGGTGATTTTGGGCCAATCACCAGGAGACAGAGAATTCTAGTCCACCTTAAGCATGAAAGCTGGCTGGGTGACTTTGGGCCAATCACCAAGGAGATGGTGAGTTCTAGTTCTGCCTTAGATATGACTTTGGGCCAATCACCAGGAGAAGGTGAGTTCTAGTCCCACTTTAGTTGTGAAAGCCAGCTGGCTGGGTGACTTTGGGCCAATCACCAGGAGCCGTTGAGTTCTAGTCCCACCTTAGTTGTGAAAGCCAGCTGGGTGATTTGGGGCCAATCACCAGGAGACTGGGAGTTCTAGTCCTGCCATAGGCATGAAACCTGTTGGGTAACTTTGGGCCAGTCTCTCTCTCTCTCAGCCCAATCCACCTCACAGGGTTGTTGTTATAATTAAATATATATTTATAATTATATAATTATAAATATAATTATAAATATATTGAGGTGAAAACAGAAGGAAGAAGCATTAGAAGTATGTTCGCTGCCTTGAGAGTTATTTATAAAAACAATACAGGCAGGAAATAAGATTGATAAATATATAAAATAAATAAAACATCCACTTGACTCCATAAAAAGGGCAACTTTGCTTAGAACGGGAAGGTATCCTAGATCAGGGGTGGAGAATGATGGCCTCTTTATGACTTGTGGACTTCAACTCCCAGAATTCCTGAGCCAACCATAGACTGGCATGGGCCATCGCTTCCCACGCTGGCTCAGGAATTCTGGGAGTTGAAGTCCACAAGTCATAAAGAGATCATCATTCTCCACCTCTGTACCTAGACCAGAGGTGTCAATTTCATTGAGGACTGCATCAGGGCTGTGGTTGACCTTGTAAACAGTTTTTTTTTATTGTTTTATACAGAAACAAACATATAATACATCAGTCATCCCGTGTGTCATCTTGGTGTTTCTTCAGTAACTTCTTTCTTCCTCTTGTTACTCCTCTTTTCTTCCTTTTTTTTTTAAACAACATCCCTCTTACAATACAATATTTTCATTATATCATTCTCTTATTTAACTATTAAATTATTTATCCATATCTATTTTCTAACCAATGATAAAATTCTCCCCATATCTTAAAATATTCTGCGTCTTCTCTTTCTTTAATTTTCCAGGTAAGTCTATTCATTTCTGCACAATCTAAAAATTTTTTTAATCGCTTCCCCTTCCGAAGGGATTTTCTCTGCTTTCCATCAGGGTGGATTTGATTTAAATCGAGTCGATTTAAATCATGATTTAAATCATGATTTAAATCACTAGTAAAAAGACTTGATTTAAATCAACTCGATTTAAATCATAATTTTTAAAGAGCAACTGTCATCTCTGCTCCTCCTTTGACCCACCGTTGACTGACCGATAGTCCCCGTGTTGCAGAATATACAGCCTCCTGCTACATAATTAAGCTCCATTTCATGCTGAATAAACTAAATGATTTATGTATCTTAAATAGAAAACTATCTCACAATAGATTTTTACCCCAAGTTTTTTATTAAAATAAGTTCGATAAAAATAAAAAAAATCTGATTTAAATAAAAAAATCCAATTTAAATAAAAAAAATCCGATTTTTTTTATTTTTTTAAAAAAATCATTGATTTTTATCCACCCTGCTTTCCATCTTTGCGCAAATACTATCCTTGCTACAGTTATTACATGTATAATCAAATATATATTTTCTTTACTAATTTTCTCTGGAAGGATACCCAGTAGGAATAGCTCAGATTTTAAGTCAATATGTTGTTGAATCATGTCTTCCAACCACATCTTAATTTTGCTCTAGTAATTTCTAGCTTCTGGGCACGTCCACCACATTATGATAATGAGATCCTGGTGTCTGATGGCATTTCCAACACTTAGTTGATTTATCTTTAAAGTTTTTTGCTAATTTTTCCGGGGGCAGGGCTATGGTTGACCTTAAGGGTTCGGATAGGCGTGTGGGTGTGGCCAGCTTGACGCCATTCCCCAAACTGCTGGCATGTTTCCTCTTCGCATTGGGTAGACCGGGCCGAAGCAATGCAAGCCGGCCCCTTACATTTTCCAGGACGTCCCCGTGGACCAGATCCGACCACATTGCGGGCAATGATGGGTTGCAGGAGGCTGCGGCAGCCGAAAACTTGCGGGACCGCCTACTACCACCAATAGCCTCTCACCGGCCGGTACGCTCTCACAGAGAGGGGCTCCTCCGGGTGCCGTCGGCCAAACAATGTAGAGTGGCGGCCCCTAGGGGCAGAGCCTTCTCTGTGGGGGCACCTACTATCTGGAACGAGCTCCCCCCCCCGGAGATACGGAGGTTCCCGGACCTGCGCACCTTCCACCGCGCTCTAAAGACCTTTTTATTTCACCAGGCGGGCCTGGCCTAGCTTTCTCCCTCTTTCTAAACATTTTTAATATTTTTAATATTTTTTAGTATTTTTAATATTCAAAGTTTAAATTTGTTTTAAATTGATTGGGGTTTTAAATCTGTCTGGGCTAAACTATTTAATTCGATTTTATCTCTGCTTTTTAAATTTTTATTGTTGGCTGTTCACCGTCCTGAGTCCTTCGGGAGTAGGGCGGTATATAAATCAAATGAGCCTTGATAGTACAGTGGTCTACGCACCCTGTTATTAACACAGCTGCCTGCAATTTACTGCTGGTTCGAATCTCTCCAAGGCTCAAGGTTGACTCAGCCTTCCATCCTTTCTAAGGTAGGTGAAATGAGGACCCAGTTTGTGGGGGCAATAAGCTGACTTTGTATTAAAAAATATACAAAAGTATGAAGGCTATTGCTTAACGCATTGTAAGCCGCCCTGAGTCTCCGGAGAAGGGCGGCATATAAATCAAATAAAAAAATAAAAAAATAAAAGTAAAAGTAAAGTAAAGTAAAATAAACGGACCTTGGGAGCCCGTTTTCGCTGGCAGAGCGCTATGGGCCACCATAGGCGCCCTTGATATGAGTTACATCGAGCTGGCCACGCCCCCTGGCCACGCCCCCCCAGTGGTCAAATACAACCCGGATGCGAGTTTGACACCCCTGATCTAGATGGACGGGAAGAATTCTGTTGGACCAATCGGGAACCTGCTCCGTCTTCCCCTTACCTTCCGGGTCATCTCGGATTACCAAGAGGCCATTCCGACAAACCACTTTCCCAGTGTTGGCATCTATAAATATCAGCGAGGGGATGTTGGATACCCGGAATTTGTTCCACAGTTTCAACTGGCAGGGCAGAAAAGTAAAAAAAAAAAAAAAAAAAGAACAAAAGAAAGAAAAGAGAATTAAAAACACACGATGGAACCAGAAATGCAATTCTCTCTCTCTCTCACACACACACACACACACACACACACACACACACACACACACAAACCAGGGAAAGAAATTATCTGTATGTAGGCCAGTGATGGCTAACCTTTTTGCCATCGTGTGCCAAAAGTGGGGGGAGCACAGGGGTGGCGCACGTGCATGTGCCCACACCCATAACTCAGTGCACCCCGCCCCACCGTGCATGTGCGTGTGACCCCACCCATGTTCTCCCTGCTATTGGCATGAGATGGCACAGTGGGACCGGAAGGCCCGTTTTTCGCCTCCCCAGGCTCCAGAGCCTTCCTAGGAGCCTGGGGAGGGCAAAAACAGCCTTCCCCAACCCCACCGGAAGCCCTCCGGAGGCCGGAAACGACCCATTTCCCGATTTCCGGTGGGTGTCAGGTTTCGATGTCGTCTCAAATAAAATAAATTGCACTTCCAAACAAATAGTCTTTGAAGAAATCTTTCATTTTATTAAGCACGACAACCTGTCCCCGATCGTGGCGTAGCCAACTCTGACTTCCTGATCCCAAACCTTCCCTTTCCGTTCCCCAATTCTCTGCGCCTCATTGGCCCTCTTCCAAATCACTCTCCCCATATCTACTACTTCAGCTCCCAGGAATGTCCCCCCTCCCATCTCATCTCCTAAGGGATATTATCTTCAGGGAAAATAAGTAGGTGAGAAGTCAAGCGTCCTCTTGCCAGCTGCCCCCCTCTTCTCCTTCTTATGTCAGCACTAGAGTAAATGCAGGTTGAAGTGCTGACATCGGGCCTGGAAGGCCCGAAAATCAGCTGGCCTGCATGTGCACATGCGCTGGAGCTGAGCTATGGCAACGCTTGCGTGCCCACAGATATGGCTCCGCGTACTCCTGTGGCACGCGTGCCATAGGTTCGCCATCCCGGATGTAGGCCGTCCTCCATTGACGACCCTTTGTTTAGAGACCGTTTGAAAGTTACAACAGGACTTACGACCAGTCCTCACACATACGACCATTGCAGCAATCCCTTCCCCTCACAGTCACATGATCGAAATTTGGGCACTTGGCAAGATTTACAACGGTTGCGGCAAGCGGAGATCACGTGATCTCTATTTGTGACCTTCCCAGCCGGTTTCCAATGAGCAAATGGAGGGAAGCCAGATTCACTTAACAACCAGGCGATTCATTTAACAACTGCAAAGATTTACCTAACAACCCCGGCAAAAAAGGTCATTAAAATCAGGCGCAACTCACTTAACAATCGCCAGGCTTAGCAACAGACATTCTAGTCATAACACGAGGACTATCTATATCACGCTTGCTTGATTCCCGTAACAACTGCAATGATTAATTTAAAAACCACCGCAGAAAAAGGTCATAAAATCAGGTGCAACTCACTTACCAACCAAAATTCTGGTCGTAAGTTGAGGACTATCTATGTAATGCTCGATTGATTCACTTAAGAACTGGACTGATTCACTTAACCACCATGGTAAAAATGGTCGTAAAAACCAGGCGCAACTCACTTAACAACCGCCAGGCTTAGCAACAGACATTCTAGTCATAACTCGAGGATTATCTATATCACGCTTGCTTGATTCCCGTAACAACTGCGATGATTAATTTAAAAACCACCGCAGAAAAAGGTCGTAAAATCAGGCGCAACTCACTTAACGACCAAAATTCTGGCCGTAAATCGAGGACTACCTACATAATGCCTGATTATAATCTGGTTTTGGCTCACAATTCAGAGAGTAAGCAGCTTCGCATCGCTTTAAGAATTACTTCTCCGCAAGCCAGTTGGTGAATTGGCGGTTTCCCTTCCAAATCTGTGGGATTACAAAAACCCCCAAGGCACCCCCTGACTGTGCATGATGGGAGTTGAGGTCCAATATACCCAGAAAGCCACAAATTGCCAAAGCCTTAAATTCATGCAGCTTAAAACACACACAAAATTGAAATAAAACCTCTCTCTGGTTTATTCAGCCACCGGATTCTTTTGCAATAAATGGATTAAATGAACGTATAAGGAGTAGCTACAAAAATGGGAAGCGAGAAGGGGAAAAAAAATATGCATTCCTCATTTTATTTTTTATTCAGGAAGGAAGGAAGGAAGGAAGGTTGCTTTGAGGGCACGCTGGGCGCGAACCAGGGGTGGGTTCTAAAACTTTTTACTACCTGTTGTGTGGGCGTGGCTTATTTTTGTGAGCGTGGCTTGATGGTCATGGTCTTGCAGGCCTTTCATTACCTAATTGGGTAACATCATCACTGCTAAAAAGTGGAGTTTATAGGAAGGAGGAGGAGGAGGAAGATGGAGAAAGAGGAGGAAGGAGGAAGAGGAGGAAGGAGGAAGAGGACAACGATGAAGGGGAAGGGGAGGAAGAAGGGGAGGAGGAAAAGGAGGAGGTGGAGGAAGGGAAGGAAGAGGAGGAAGAGAAGGAGGAAGGAGGAGGAGGAGGAAGGGGAAGAGGAGGAAGAGGAGGAGGAGGAAGAGGAGGAGGAAAAGGAGGAGGAAGGAGGAGGAGGAGGGAGGGTAAGAGGAAGGAAGAGGAGGAAGAGGAACAGGAGGAGGAAGGAGAGGAGGAGGAGGAAGGGGAGGAGGAAAAGGAGGAGGTGGAGGAAGGGAAGGAAGAGGAGGAAGAGGAGGAGGAGGAAGGGGAAGAGGAGGAAGAGGAGGAGGAGGAAGAGGAGGAGGAAAAGGAGGAGGAAGGAGGAGGAGGAGGGAGGGTAAGAGGAAGGAAGAGGAGGAAGAGGAACAGGAGGAGGAAGGAGAGGAGGAGGAGGAAGGGGAGGAGGAAAAGGAGGAGGTGGAGGAAGGGAAGGAAGAGGAGGAAGAGGAGGAGGAGGAAGGGGAGGAGGAGGAGGAAGAGAACTGTGGACTCCCTGTGCTCTCTAATTTTGGTGGGTTTTTTGCAGACGTTTCATGTCCCAACTAGATAACTTCATCAGTGCCAGAAGGTTTATGGTGACGAGGAGGAGGGAGGAGGAGGAGGAAGGAGGGGGAAGAGGAGGAAGAGGAAGGAGGGAGGAGGAGAACTGTGGACTCCTTGGTGCTCTCTAATTTTGGTGGGTTTTTTGCAGACGTTTCATGACCCAACTAGATAACTTCATCAGTGCCAGAAGGGAGGGTGGTTTATGGTGAGGAGGAGGGAGGAGGAGGAAGAGGGGAGGATCATGAAATGTCTGGGGGGAAAAAACCCCAAGCACAGAGAATACCAAGAATCCTAGAATCATGCTCCTCCACCTCACCACAAACCCCACTCCCTTCTAACACTGATGATGTTAGCTAGTTGGGTCAAGAAACGTCTGCAAGAAAACCACCAATTTCAGAGAGCATCAAGGACCCCAAAATCTTCTTCCTCCTCCTGCTCCTCCTCCTGCTCCACTCCCATCCCTTCTAACACTGATGATGTTATCTAGTTGGGTCATGGAACATTTGCAAGAAAACACAACCAAACTCCGAGAGAACCAAGAACCTACAGTCCTCCTCCTCCTCCTCCTCCTCCTCCTCCATTCTCTCTCCCTCCTAGCACTGATAATGCCACCTAGTTAGGTCAGGAAACGTCTACAAGAAAACCACCCACCTCAGAGAACCCCCAGCACTCCACAGTTCAACCCCGAGCTCCAAATATTCTCTTCCACCGTTAAAACCCGCAACGCGCAGATCCGCCTCCCGTAATCAGAACCCCGATGGCGCTACGACGTCGAACGAAAGTCCATTTCTTCCACCGCCGTTTAACCGCCCCGCTGGCTGGCTCATTCGGCCGCTCAAATCGGAAACCTTTCGGCTGCAGCCATTCAACTGAGGACACTCGCTCGCTTGCTCGCTCGCTGGCAACCTTCCGACCCCTAAGACGGAGGAAGAATTTGAAGAGGCCGCAGGCTTTGGAGGCGGCCCAAGGAGATCTATTTGCAAACTCTCTTCAAGCCGAGTGTCCACTTCAAACCGGCCAAATCCTCCTGTTTGTTTGGCCTGCACCTTCCAGAAGAGCCTCTGGTGGGTGGTTTGGGTTGCGTCAGCTTTTTTGGCCGGCCGACAAGCCAAGGGCTTTTGTCCTCGGGTTACAGCTGAACCCGTGTGGCATGAGAGCCGACGGCGCAGGAAGCCGAGGGCCGTCTCGGGGAATGAAAAGACAGATTTCGCTAGCAAAGGAGAAGGAGGAACGCAACGCGACCAACACAAGCGGAAGGGGATGAAGGACCGAGAGGTTGACTCAGGAAAAAATTATTACAGGCAATCCTTGACTTACAACCACCAGAATCGAGGCCAAAACAATTTCTGTGGCTAAGCGAAACGTTGGTTAAAGTTGGTAAGTTTTGCAACCTTTCTTGCCACAGTTGTTAAGTGGATTGGATAGGATAGGATAGGATAGGATAGGATAGGACAGGACAGGACAGGTCAGGACAGGACAGGACAAGATAGGACAGAATAAGATAGGACAGGACAGGACAGGACTAGGATAGGATAGGATAGGATAGGATAGAACAGGATAGAATAGGAATATGGGAATAGGATAGGATAGGATAGGATAGGATAAGAATGGAATGGAATGGAATGGAATGGAATAGAATAGAATAGAATAGAATAGAATAGAATAGAATAGAATAGAATAGAATAGAATAGAATAGAATATGGGGATAGGATAGGATAGGATAAGAATGGAATAGAATAGAATAGAATATGGGGATAGGATAGGATAGGATAAGAATGGAATAGAATGGAATAGAATAGAATAGAATAGAATAGAATAGAATTTGGAGATAGGATAGGATAGGATAGGATAGGATAGGATAGGATAGGATAGAATAGAATAGAATAGAATTTGGAGATAGGATAGGATAGGATAGGATAGGATAGGATAGGATAGGATAGGATAGGATAGAATAGAATAGAATAGAATTTGGAGATAGGATAGGATGGGATAGGATAGGATAGGATAGGATAGGATAGGATAGGATAGGATAGGATAGAATAGAATAGAATAGAATAGAATAGAATAGAATAGAATAGAATAGAATAGAATAGAATTCTTTATTGGCCAAGTGTGATTGGACACACAAGGAATTTGTCTTGGTGCATACGCTCTCGGTGTACAGAAAAGAAAAGATACATTCGTCAAGAATCCTAAGGTACAACACTTAATGACAGTCATAGGGAACAAATAAGCAGTCAAATCATATTAGGAAACAGTCAATATAAATCGTAAGGATACCAGCAACAAGGTTACAGTCATACAGTCATAAGTGGGAGGAGATGGGTGGTGGGAACAATGAGAAGATTAATAGTAGTGCAGACTTAGTGAATAGTTTGACAGTGTTGAGGGAATTAGATATTTTCCCAGCCCTCTTTTTGACTCGTGCAGTAGCCAGGTCCTCCATGGAAGGCAGGTTGGTAGCCGTGGTTTTTTCTGCAGTTCTAATCATCCTCTGAAGTCTCTGTCTGTCTTGTTGGGTTGCAGAACTAAACCAGACAGTTTATATATTGTTAAGTGAATCAAGACGGTTGTTAATAATCTGGCTTCCCCATTGATTTTGCAAACCAGATTTTAAAACAAGAACACAAGGCCAAGGATGATCCATCAAACAAACGCCTTTCAACAGCCCAGCAGGCAGGAATACAACAGGGAGAGGGCGAAACCGTTGCACGCCCCCTCAGATGATTTGACTTTTGACCTTCCTGCTCTGATAGGTTTATGATCACGGTTCTCCGCTGAGACAAAAAAGGGTGTGTTTTTTTTAGGAGAATGAACTAAAATAGGCTTAATCCGGTAGCGTTAGGAATTCTCAGTCTATGTTTGTTTGCAATGTACTTTTTTTTTAAAATGTACCTGTTTAATTTAAGCTATTGGTCTACCACCTTCACACCTGTCAAAAGCAAAACATAGCATGTTGTTCATACTATTAAATAAAACAAAGCAAAAACTTTTTCCCCAGAATTTCCCAGACAGCATGCTTTAAGATGCCAGCTTGCTAGGGAATTCTGGGAATTGAAGTCCACCATGCTTTAAGGTGCAAGCTGGCTGGGGAATTCTGGGAGTTGAAGTCCAACCATTTTAAAACACACTGGCTGAGGAATTCTGGGAGTGAAAGCCCTCCCTCTTAAAGCATGCTGACTGGGGAATTCTGGGAGTTGAAATCCACCTATCTTAAAGCATGCTGACTGGGGAATTCTGGGAGTTGAAATCCACCTATCTTAAAGCATGCTGACTGGGGAATTCTGGGAGTGGAAGTCCACCCGTCTTAAAGCATGCTGACTGGGGAATTCTGGGAGTGGAAGTCCACCCCTCTTAAAGCAGGCTAACTGAGGATTTCTGGGAGTTGAAGCCCACCCCTCTTAAAGCATGCTGGCTGGGGAATTCTGGGAGTTGAAGTCCAACCATCTTAAAACACACTGGCTGAGGAATTCTGGGAGTGAAAGCCCTCCCTCTTAAAGCATGCTGGCTGGGGAATTCTGGGAGTTGAAATCCACCTATCTTAAAGCATGCTGACTGGGGAATTCTGGGAGTGGAAGTCCACCCATCTTAAAGCATGCTGACTGGGGAATTCTGGGAGTGGAAGTCCACCCCTCTTAAAGCAGGCTAACTGAGGATTTCTGGGAGTTGAAGCCCACCCCTCTTAAAGCATGCTGGCTGGGGAATTCTGGGAGTTGAAGTCCAACCATCTTAAAACACACTGGCTGAGGAATTCTGGGAGTGAAAGCCCTCCCTCTTAAAGCATGCTGGCTGGGGAATTCTGGGAGTTGAAATCCACCTATCTTAAAGCATGCTGGCTGGGGAATTCTGGGAGTTGAAATCCACCTATCTTAAAGCATGCTGGCTGGGGAATTCTGGGAGTTGAAATCCACCTATCTTAAAGCATGGCTGGCTGGGGAATTCTGGGAGTGGAAGTCCACCCCTCTTAAAGCAGGCTAACTGAGGATTTCTGGGAGTTGAAGCCCACCCATCTTAAAGCAGGCTGGCTGGGGAATTCTGGGAGTGGAAGTCCACCCCTCTTAAAGCAGGCTAACTGAGGATTTCTGGGAGTTGAAGCCCACCCATCTTAAAGCAGGCTGGCTGGGGAATTCTGGGAGTGGAAGTTAACCCATCTTAAAGCAGGCTGGCTGGGGAATTCTGGGAGTGGAAGTCCACCCATCTTAAAGCAGGCTGGCTGGGGAATTCTGGGAGTTGAAGTCCAACCATTTTAAAACACACTGGCTGAGGAATTCTGGGAGTGAAAGCCCTCCCTCTTAAAGCATGCTGACTGGGGAATTCTGGGAGTTGAAATCCACCTATCTTAAAGCATGCTGACTGGGGAATTCTGGGAGTTGAAATCCACCTATCTTAAAGCATGCTGACTGGGGAATTCTGGGAGTTGAAATCCACCTATCTTAAAGCATGCTGACTGGGGAATTCTGGGAGTGGAAGTCCACCCGTCTTAAAGCATACTGGCTGGGGAATTCTGGGAGTTGAAATCCACCTATCTTAAAGCATGCTGACTGGGGAATTCTGGGAGTGGAAGTCCACCCCTCTTAAAGCAGGCTAACTGAGGATTTCTGGGAGTTGAAGCCCACCCCTCTTAAAGCATGCTGGCTGGGGAATTCTGGGAGTTGAAGTCCAACCATCTTAAAACACACTGGCTGAGGAATTCTGGGAGTGAAAGCCCTCCCTCTTAAAGCATGCTGGCTGGGGAATTCTGGGAGTTGAAATCCACCTATCTTAAAGCATGCTGACTGGGGAATTCTGGGAGTGGAAGTCCACCCATCTTAAAGCATGCTGACTGGGGAATTCTGGGAGTGGAAGTCCACCCCTCTTAAAGCAGGCTAACTGAGGATTTCTGGGAGTTGAAGCCCACCCCTCTTAAAGCATGCTGGCTGGGGAATTCTGGGAGTTGAAGTCCAACCATCTTAAAACACACTGGCTGAGGAATTCTGGGAGTGAAAGCCCTCCCTCTTAAAGCATGCTGGCTGGGGAATTCTGGGAGTTGAAATCCACCTATCTTAAAGCATGCTGACTGGGGAATTCTGGGAGTGGAAGTCCACCCATCTTAAAGCATGCTGACTGGGGAATTCTGGGAGTGGAAGTCCACCCCTCTTAAAGCAGGCTAACTGAGGATTTCTGGGAGTTGAAGCCCACCCCTCTTAAAGCATGCTGGCTGGGGAATTCTGGGAGTTGAAGTCCAACCATCTTAAAACACACTGGCTGAGGAATTCTGGGAGTGAAAGCCCTCCCTCTTAAAGCATGCTGGCTGGGGAATTCTGGGAGTTGAAATCCACCTATCTTAAAGCATGCTGGCTGGGGAATTCTGGGAGTTGAAATCCACCTATCTTAAAGCATGCTGGCTGGGGAATTCTGGGAGTTGAAATCCACCTATCTTAAAGCATGGCTGGCTGGGGAATTCTGGGAGTGGAAGTCCACCCCTCTTAAAGCAGGCTAACTGAGGATTTCTGGGAGTTGAAGCCCACCCATCTTAAAGCAGGCTGGCTGGGGAATTCTGGGAGTGGAAGTTAACCCATCTTAAAGCAGGCTGGCTGGGGAATTCTGGGAGTGGAAGTCCACCCATCTTAAAGCAGGCTGGCTGGGGAATTCTGGGAGTGGAAGTCCACCCATCTTAAAGCAGGCTGGCTGGGGAATTCTGGGAGTGGAAGTCCACCCATCTTAAAGCAGGCTGGCTGGGGAATTCTGGGAGTGGAAGTCCACCCATCTTAAAGCAGGCTGGCTGGGGAATTCTGGGAGTGGAAGTCCACCCATCTTAAAGCAGGCTGGCTGGGGAATTCTGGGAGTGGAAGTCCACCCATCTTAAAGCAGGCTGGCTGGGGAATTCTGGGAGTGGAAGTCCACCCATCTTAAAGCAGGCTAACTGAGGATTTCTGGGAGTTGAAGCCCACCCATCTTAAAGCCTGCTGGCTGGGGAATTCTGGGAGTGGAAGTCCACCCATCTTAAAACATGCTGGCTGGAGAATTCTGGGAATGGAAGTCCAAGCATCTTAAAGCTGTGTGGGGAATTCTGGGAGTGGAAACCCACCCATCTTAAAACGTGCCGGCTGGGGAATTCTGGGAGCTGAATCCACCCACCGCCAAGTTGCCAAGCTGCCCGGAAGGCGTTCCTGTGCTTAGATAAAAAGAAAATCCACATGGCCTCAGAGATTCTAATTTCCCTTGAAATAATGCTTAATTGAGGAAAACGGGCCTGCCGCAGAGAGGCTGCCAACTCCCTGCTTTCTGAGCCAAGATGTGGCTCCTTTGAACGCTTTTTGGCAAATGCTGAAATTATCAAAGCCCAGGAGGGCAATTTCGGTTGTCGGTGCATCTCACACGGCAAGAATGGAAGAAGGGAGACCATTTCTCCTGGCAGAACCAGAAACTCTCCCAAAACTCTGAGAGTGACGGACAAGTAGCCGATTGCAAACACCCCCAAAACTAGAAACCTACCCTCCGCCGAGCGTGCCTCCCCCCCCCGTCTCGCCCATTTTTTGCACGCCTAATCACATTTGGCGATGCACGCTTGGCTCCTAGCCCTTTGATTTGTTTGGAGAGCATCCGGCAGCTGACAACGGCCAGGAAAAATCCATCTTATTTGTCATAACAAATCCAAAGCAAACAGAGAGGCATTAGCCAATTAAAGTGGAATGCGGCAGCCAAAAGAGAAAGCTTGACCAGAGAAGGGAAGAATGGATATTGGGGGGGGGGGTTTGCAAAACGAGGCCTGGGGGTCTCCCCAAATTCCATCAGAAGAAGAGGAAAAAAAAGGGGAGGATTAGCACCATGGTAAAACCACGGAGAATCAGAGTCAGATGATTGGAGACGGAGTGGCACGAGGCGGTCCAGCCATCCTGGACATAATCGGTTTCCTGTTCCACATCCAGTGCCCCCCCCCCACCTGAGATTTGGGTGGTAGCCTAAATCAGCCAGAATTTTGGCCTGGATCCTAATGCAACCCATGTCCAACCTTCGGCCTGGCCAGGACACAAAAGGATATTATGAAGGTTGTTAAGGCAACCTTGCAAGAATGCAAGAAACGAATCTTGGCTTTAATTCATCCGTAAGTTTCAGAAATACCCACGAAGATTTCTCCGAATAGCAGACCGGAGTCTTAAAAAGAAAAGGAAAAACACTAAGATACAGATAGTCCTTGACTTATGATCACAATTGAGCCCCAAATCCATTGTTAAGTGAGCTTTGCCCCATTTTACGACCTTTCTTGCCATCGTTGTTAAGTGAATCAATGCAGTTGTTCGGTTAGTAGCAATAGCACTTAGATACCGCTTCACAGTGCCTTTACAGCCCTCTCTAAGCGGTTTACAGAATCAGCCTCTTGCCCCCAACAATCTGGGTCCTCATTTGACCCACCTCGGAAGGATGGAAGGCTGAGTCAGCCTTGACCCGGTCAGGATCGAACTTCCTGGCTGTGGGCAGAGTTTAGCCTGCAATGCTGCATTATAACCATTGTGCCACCACGGATTCCTTCCTTCCTTCTTGCTTTCCTTCTTGCTTGCTTTCCTTCCTTTTTGCCTTCCTTCCTTCCTTCCTTCCTCTTTCCTTCCTTCCTTCCTTTGCAAGGAATATCACTTAAGACTTATATACTGCTTCACAGTGCTTTCCAGCCCTCTCTAAGCGGTTTACAGATTCAGCCTCTTGCCCCCCAACAATCTGGGTCCTCATTTGACCCACCTCGGAAGGATGGAAGGCTGAGTCGGCCTTGACCCGGTCAGGATCGAACTTCCGGGCTGTGGGCAGAGTTTAGCCTGCAATACTGCATTATAACCACTGTGCCACCACAGATTCCTTTCTTCCTTCTTGCTTTCCTTCTTGCTTGCTTTCCTTCCTTTTTGCTTTCCTTCCTTCCTTCCTTCCTTCCTTCCTTCCTTCCTTTGCAAGGAATATCACTTAAGACTTATATACTGCTTCACAGTGCTTTCCAGCCCTCTCTAAGCGGTTTACAGATTCAGCCTCTTGCCCCCCAACAATCTGGGTCCTCATTTGACCCACCTCGGAAGGATGGAAGGCTGAGTCGGCCTTGACCCGGTCAGGATCGAACTTCCGGGCTGTGGGCAGAGTTTAGCCTGCAATACTGCATTATAACCACTGTGCCACCACAGATTCCTTTCTTCCTTCTTGCTTTCCTTCTTGCTTGCTTTCCTTCCTTTTTGCTTTCCTTCCTTCCTTCCTTCCTTCCTTCCTTCCTTCCTTTGCAAGGAATATCACTTAAGACTTATATACTGCTTCACAGTGCTTTCCAGCCCTCTCTAAGCAGTTTACAGATTCAGCCTCTTGCCCCCCAACAATCTGGGTCCTCATTTGACCCACCTCGGAAGGATGGAAGGCTGAGTCGGCCTTGACCCGGTCAGGATCGAACTTCCGGGCTGTGGGCAGAGTTTAGCCTGCAATACTGCATTATAACCACTGTGCCACCACAGATTCCTTTCTTCCTTCTTGCTTTCCTTCTTGCTTGCTTTCCTTCCTTTTTGCTTTCCTTCCTTCCTTCCTTCCTTCCTTCCTTCCTTCCTTCCTTTGCAAGGAATATCACTTAAGACTTATATACTGCTTCACAGTGCTTTCCAGCCCTCTCTAAGCAGTTTACAGATTCAGCCTCTTGCCCCCCAACAATCTGGGTCCTCATTTGACCCACCTCGGAAGGATGGAAGGCTGAGTCGGCCTTGACCCGGTCAGGATCGAACTTCTGGGCTGTGGGCAGAGTTTAGCCTGCAATACTGCATTATAACCACTGTGCCACCACAGATTCCTTTCTTCCTTCTTGCTTTCCTTCTTGCTTGCTTTCCTTCCTTCCTTCCTTCCTTCCTTCCTTCCTTCCTTCCTTCCTTCCTTCCTTTGCAAGGAATATCACTTAAGACTTATATACTGCTTCACAGTGCTTTCCAGCCCTCTCTAAGCAGTTTACAGATTCAGCCTCTTGCCCCCCAACAATCTGGGTCCTCATTTGACCCACCTCGGAAGGATGGAAGGCTGAGTCGGCCTTGACCCGGTCAGGATCGAACTTCCGGGCTGTGGGCAGAGTTTAGCCTGCAATACTGCATTATAACCACTGTGCCACCACAGATTCCTTTCTTCCTTCTTGCTTTCCTTCTTGCTTGCTTTCCTTCCTTTTTGCTTTCCTTCCTTCCTTCCTTCCTTCCTTCCTTCCTTCCTTCCTTCCTTCCTTCCTTCCTTTGCAAGGAATATCACTTAAGACTTATATACTGCTTCACAGTGCTTTCCAGCCCTCTCTAAGCAGTTTACAGATTCAGCCTCTTGCCCCCCAACAATCTGGGTCCTCATTTGACCCACCTCGGAAGGATGGAAGGCTGAGTCGGCCTTGACCCGGTCAGGATCGAACTTCCGGGCTGTGGGCAGAGTTTAGCCTGCAATACTGCATTATAACCACTGTGCCACCACAGATTCCTTTCTTCCTTCTTGCTTTCCTTCTTGCTTGCTTTCCTTCCTTCCTTCCTTCCTTCCTTCCTTCCTTCCTTCCTTCCTTCCTTTGCAAGGAATATCACTTAGACTTATATACCACTTCATAGTGCTTTGCAGCCCTCTCTAAGCAGTTTACAGAATCAGCCTCTTGCCCCCAACAATCCGGGTCCTCATTTTACCCACCTCGGAAGGATGGAAGGCTGAGTCAACCTTGAGCCGGTCAGGATCTAAGTTCCTGGCAATGGGCAGTTATTCTGCAATAACCACTGTGCCACCACGGCTGTAGTAACACAATTGTTAAGCGAATTTGTCCCCCCCCCCCAAGTGTGCTTGTCAGAAGGTCGCAAATGGGGATCACACTGCAACTGTCATAAGTCCATGCCAGTTGCCAAGCATCCGAATTTTGATCACATGACCAGGGGAATGCTGCCACACTATTATTATGCTATCGGAAGTGTGTAAACTGGTCATAAGTCACTTTTTCCAGGGCCGTTGTATCTTCAAATGGTCACTAAATGAACTGTTGTTAAGTCGAGGACTTCTTGTAACTTGAACCCACCTGCAGCCTTCGCTGATTGACCTCAGTGTTCACTTAATGACCGCTGCAAAAAAATATTTCGCAACCTTCAACCATAGAACAGAACAGAACAGAACAGAACAGAACAGAACAGAGTTGGAAGGGACCTTGGAGGTCTTCTAGTCCAACCCCCTGCCTAGGCAGGAAACCCTACACCCCTTCAGACAAATGGTGATCCAATCTCTTCTTAAAAACTTCCAGTGTTGGAGCCATTCACAACTTCTGCCTGCAAGTTGTTCCACTTATTAATTGTTCTAACTCTCAGAAAATTTCTCCTTAGTTATAAATTGTTTCTCTCCTTGATTAGATTTCTTCCATTGCTTCTTGTCCTGCCTTCAGGGGCTTTGGAGAACAGCTTGACCCCCAAATCTTCTTTGGGGCAGCCCCTGAGATATTGGAAGACTGCTATCCTGTCTCCCCTGGTCCTTCTTTTCATCAAACTAGACATACTCAGTTCCTGCAACCGTTCTTCGTATGTTTCATCCTCCAGTCCCCTAATCATCTTCGTTGCTCTTCTCTGCACTCTTTCTAGAGTCTCCACATCTTTTTCACATCGTGGTGACCAAAATTGGATGCCGTATTTCAAGTGTGGCCTTACCGAGGCCTTATAAAGTGGGATTAACACTTCACGTGATCTTGATTCTATCCCTCTGTTGATGCAGCCCAGAACTGTGTTGGCTTTTTTGGCAGCTGCTGCACACGGATGGCTCATATTTAAATGGTTGTCCACTAGGACTCCAAGATCCCTCTCACGGTTGCTACTATTGAGCAAAGTACCACATATACTGTACCTGTGCATTTTGTTTTTCTTCCCTAAATGTAGAACCTTCCTTTTTTCACCCTTGAATTTCATTTTGTTAGATAGCACCCAATATTCAACTCTGTCCAGATCCTTCTGTATCTTAAGCTTTTATCTTCTGGAGTGTCAGCTATTCCTGCCAGCTTGGTGTCATCTGTAAATTTGATGAGTTCCCCATCCATCCCTCGTCCAAGTGAAGATGTTGAAGAGCGCTGGGCCTAAAACAGAGCCCTGGGGTACCCCACTGCATATTTCCCATCATCGCATATGGAGGAAATTCCGGTCTCCATTATAGTCATAAGTCAAGGACTAACTGTCCTTGCCTGGTGGCGCAGCAGACTAATAGCCTGTTATTAACATTCAGCTGCCTGCAATTACTGCAAGTTCGAATCTCCCCAGGCTCAAGGTTGACTCAGCCTTCCATCCTTTCTAAGGTAGGTGAAATGAGGACCCAGATTGTGGGGGCAATAAGCTGACTTGGTATAAATATACAAAAGGATGAAGGCTATTGCTTAACGCATTGTAAGGCGCCCTGAGTCTCCGGAGAAGGGCGGCATATAAATCAAATTTAAAAAAAAAACAAAACTGTAACTTCAAAGAACAACTTCTGAAAATCATTTTGTCTGGCCTTCACATTCACACACCAATCTTCACCACACTCTGTATTTCTCAAGTTGGTGGTGAACATTTAAAAAAATTAATTCAATGTTTTCCAGGTCTTTCAGCAGAAGCTTCTTCAAACATAAATGGGACCAAGCGCCAAGAATCCTGAAAAAAAAATTAATACCCAGAAAATCCCTTTGCCCCTTAAGGCCCTTGGAGAAGACAATCTCCCCATTTAATTTTAGTTCGTACAAAAGAAAGGGAGAGACGCATAGTTGATTTTTCAAAAGCAACTCCTAATCAGAAGAGGATTCTGCAGCTAATCCCCTTATTAAGTTTTCGCCAGATATTTCTGCCGTATCCTTGACAAAACCGCGCAGCGCAAAACAGAGGGGGGACACGCTCAGATCCAAGGAAATTGGGAGGGGAAGGAATCCGGTTTTGGAATTGGAAAAAAAAAAAAAACCAGAAATGACTCAGAGCTTCAATACTTTGGAATTCTGAGCAAGCCAAATTTCGTTTCGAAATTTTAAAAAAAGAACTTACTGTGCTGCGAGATGCTAGAATTTTGCATTTATTGGGAGATGCAAGAATTTTGCACTTAAAGAGTCAGATGCTAGAATTTTGAATTTATTGGGGGATGCTAGAATTTTGAATTTATCAGGAGACGCTAACATTTTAGTGTGAGATGCTAGGATTTTGCATTTAGTTGGAGACGCTGGGATTCTGTATTTACTGTGAGATGCTAGAATTTAGTGTTTATCAGGACAGTTTAAATTTATTGGGAGATGCTGGGATTCTGCATTTATTGGGAGATGCAAGGATTTTGCACTTGGTGCGAGATGCTAAAATATGGAATTATTGGGAGATGGCAGAATTTTGAATTTATCAGGAGATGCTAAAATTTTGCACTTAGTAGGAAAGGCTAGAATTTTGCACAGTGTCAGATGCCAGAATTTTGCATTTATTGGGAGATGCTAGAATTTTGAATGTATCAGGACATGCTAAAATTTTAGTGTGAGATGCTAGAATTGTGAATTTATCAGGAGATGCTACAATTCTGCATGTACTGTGAGATGCTAGAATTCTTTGTTTATCAGGAGTTTACATTTATTTGGAGATGCTGGAATTTTGCACTTAGTATAATATGAGATGCTAAAATTTTGCATTTATTTGGAGATGCTAGAATTTTGTTGAGAGGAATATGAAATCGAAACAAAATAAGAACTAACGAGAGACGGATCTAGTTGCCAGTGGATCTCTCTTTTGTAATTATTATAAAGTTTTAAACCAACCGAAAGAATTTATGGTTTTGAACTCTGCAAGACTGGGTTTGTGTACCAATGCACTTGCTAAAACGCATAAAGTTTTATTAAAATTGAAAACAGAAGAATATTTTTTTATTGTTTCAAATAAATGGCATATAAATTGAATGAATGAATGAATGAATGAATGAATGAATAAATGAATAAATAAATAAATAAATAAATAAATAAATAAATAAATAAATAAATAAATAAATAAATGTTTTTATTGCCTTAATCGTTTTTAATTTTAGAACTGGAAGCCACCTAGACTCATGGACTGAGATGGCCAGCTATACAAATTGGAGTGAGTGAGTGAGTGAGTGAGTGAGTGAGTGAATAAATAGATAGATAGATAGATAGATAGATAGTAGAGAAGCAAGTTAGAACTAAGGAGAAATTTCCTCACAGTGAGAACAATTAATCAGTGGAACAACTTGCCACCAGAAGTTGTGAATGCTCCAACACTGGAAGTTTTTAAGAAGATGTTGGATAACCATTTGTCTGAAGTGATGTAGTGTTTCCTGCCTGGGCAGAGGGTTGGACTAGAAGACCTCCAAGGTCCCTTCCAACTCTGTTATTCTATTCTAAACACATGTATAATAAAGTGGGATTAAAAAACATGGTTATAACAGATTGAACCGTGGGGAAAACAGGTGGTTGAAAAGATTGAAATTTACACTGTGTAACGTAAAGAGGAATTTTTATAAAATGATGTACCGTTGACATAGGTCGCCAAGGGATACTCTCCGGAACGGAATTTTAAAACGGAGGGGAGGTTTCTAGTCCTCATGAGCACATACTGTAAAAGGCATTTCAAGGTGTGAGAACTGTGGCAGCCCGTGAAAAAGCAAAAAAAAAAAACAGCAGAAGACGAAGACAGAAAAAAAAAAAAAATCAACGAAACACTTTAGATTTATAGTCTGGACATGTTTACTCCGAGGAACCACCCGCTGCGTTCGGTAGGTTACAACTTGTTCTGCTGTGTGTGTGTGTGTGTGTCGAATTCCAGCTGCTCTCCAGCCGCTTTGATGATTGGATCAGAGTTGGAAACCAACACCGTGATCTGTGCCAGTTTTGGCAAATTAATCTACAAGTGGTTTGCAGGCTGCAAAATAAATAAAAAAATAAAAAAATAGAAGCTTCTTTGCTTTTAAGCATTCAGAAAAACAAGTGGATTTAACTCCGGGGGATTGGCAAGCAACTCCTTTGCACTCCCACATATGAAAATTAAAACAACCAATACAGGCAGTCCTCGATTTACGACCACAACTGAGTCGAGGATTTCTGTTGCTAAGTGAGACAGTTGCTGAGTGGGCCTTAGCCCATTTTACACAACTTTCTGGCCACCGTTGTTAAGCGAATCGCTGCAGTTTTACAACCACAATTGAGCCGAGGATTTCTGTTGCTAAGTGAGACAGTTGCTGAGTGGGCCTTAGCCCATTTTACACAACTTTCTGGCCACCGTTGTTAAGCGAATCGCTGCAGTTTTACAACCGCAATTGAGCCGAGGATTTCCGTTGCTAAGCGAGACAGTTGCTGAGTGAGCCTTAGCCCATTTTACACACCTTTCTTGCCACCGTTGTTAAGCGAATCACTGCAGTTTTTTTAAGTCAGTCACGCGGTTGTTAAGTGAATCCGGCTTCTACGTTGACTTTGCTGGTTAGAAGGTCGCAAAAGGGGATCCCGTGACTCCCCGGACACTGCGACCGTCATAAATATGAGTCAGCTTGCCAAGCGTCTGACTTTTGATCAAGTGGCCACAGGGATGCTGCAATGGTCGTAAGTGTGAAAAACGGTCATAAGTGTGAAAAACGGTCATAAGTCACTTTTGTCAGGGCTGTTGTAGCTTCGGTCACTAAACGAGGTGCTGTCAGTCAAGGACTACCTGTATGCTGAGCATTCTTTAGCCATTGCAGGAAGTTCTCGACTTACAACCGTTCATTTAGTGACGGTTCAAAGTTACAATGGCACTGGGGAAACTGACTTATGACCATTTTCACACTTACGACTCTTGCAATGTCCCCCGTGGTCACATGATCAAAATTCAGACACTTGGCAAACCGACTCATATTTATGACGGTTGCAATTTCCCGGGGTCAGATGATCCCTTTTTATGACCTTCTGACAAGCAAAGTCAATGGGGAAGCTAGATTTGCTGAACAACCATGTGACTTACTTAATAACTGCAGCGACTCACTTAACAACTGTGGCAAGAAAGGGAAGGGAAGGACGAAGGAAGGGAAGGAAGAGAAAAGAAAAAAGAAAGGGAAGGGAAGGAAAGGAAAGGAAGAGAGAAGGGAAGGGAAGGAAGGGAAGGAGGAATGGGAGAAAAGTGGGAAGAAAGGAAAGAGGAAAGGAAGGAGAAGGGAAGGGAAGGGAAGGGAAGGAAGAGAGAAGGGAAGGGAAGGAAGGGAAGGAGGAATGGGAGAAAAGTGGGAAGAAAGGAAAGAGGAAAGGAAGGAGAAGGGAAGGGAAGGGAAGGGAAGGAAGAGAGAAGGGAAGGGAAGGAAAGGAAGAGAGAAGGGAAGGGAAGGAAGGGAAGGAGGAATGGGAGAAAAGTGGGAAGAAAGGAAAGAGGAAAGGAAGGAGAAGGGAAGGGAAGGGAAGGGAAGGAAGAGAGAAGGGAAGGGAAGGAAGGGAAGGAGGAATGGGAGAAAAGTGGGAAGAAAGGAAAGAGGAAAGGAAGGAGAAGGGAAGGGAAGGGAAGGGAAGGGAAGGAAGAGAGAAGGGAAGGGAAGGAAGGGAAGGAGGAATAGGAGAAAAGTGGGAAGAAAGGAAAGAGGAAAGGAAGGAGAAGGGAAGGAAAGGAAAGGAAAGGAAGGGAAAGGAGGGAAGGGAAGAGAAGGAAAGGAAAGGAAAGGAAAGGAAAGGAAAGGAAAGGAAGGGAAGGGAAGGGAAGGGAAGGGAAGGGAAAGGAAAGGAAAGGAAAAGGGAGGGAGGAATGGAAGATAGAAAAGTGGGAAGAAAGGAAAGAGGAAAGGAAGGAGAAGGGAAGGGAAGGAAAGGAAAGGAAAGGAAGGGAAAGGAGGGAAGGGAAGAGAAGGAAAGGAAAGGAAAGGAAAGGAAAGGAAAGGAAGGGAAGGGAAGGGAAGGGAAGGGAAGGGAAGGGAAGGGAAGGGAAGGGAAGGGAAGGGAAGGGAAGGGAAGGGAAAGGAAAAGGGAGGGAGGAATGGAAGATAGAAAAGTGGGAAGAAAGGAAAAAGGAAAGGAAGGAGAAGGAGAAGGGAAGGGAAGGGAAGGGAGGGGAGAGGGGAGGGAAGAGAAGAGAAGAGACCTTGGAGGTCATCTAGTCCAACCCCCTGCTCAAGCAGGAGACCCTATATATATATATGCCATTTCTGACAGAGGGCTGTCCAGTCTCTCTTTGAAAGCCTCCAAGTGATGAAGCCGCCGCCGAAACTCCGTTTCTTCATTTCTTTCTCCACCCCAAATATTTTCCTCCTCCTCCTCCTTTTTTAAAATTAAAGCCAGAGCCGCTGCTTTTGATCTCTGCTTACTCAAGAATTTCCCAGAAGAAAAAAGGAGATTCATCTCAGCCCATGTGGCAAACCCTCTTTCTGTTCAGAAATCCTTTTCTTCTTGCAGAAAACGACAGGAAGTCCTCGATTTACGACCGCAGCCCAGCCCAACATTTCTGTGGCTAAGCAAGACAGTCGTTAAGTGAGTTTGGCCCCATTGTATGAGCTTTTTTTTTTGCCACAGTGAATCACTGCAGTTATTAAGTTAATAAGGCGGTCGTTAAGTGAGTCTGTCTTCCCCATTGACTTTTGCTTGTCAGAAGGTCGCAAAAGGGGATTACATGACCCGGGACACTGCGATCGTCATAAATATGAGTCAGTTGCCAAACGTCCGAATTTTAAGCATGGAGAGGCTGCAACGGTTGTGAGGACAGGCAGTCCTTGATTTGCAACGATTCATTTAGCGACCGTTCAAATTTACGACAGCATTGAGAATAGGGACTTACGACCGTTTTTCATGCTTATGACTGTTGCAGCATCCCCATGGGCACACGATTAAAAAATTCAGATGCTCGCCAATCGACTCGTACTTATGACGGTTGCAGCGTCCCGGGGGGTCACGCAATCCACTTTTGCGACCTTCCGACGAGCAAAATCAATGAGGAAGACCAGATTCACTTAACCTCACTTAACAACTGCAGTGATTCACTTAACAACCGTGGCCAGAAAGGTCGTAAAACGGGGCAAAATTCACTTCGCAAATGTTTCGCTTAGCAACATAAATTTTGGCCTCAAAATTGCGGTCGTTAAGGACGACCTGTACCGAAAACGATCAGAAGTCCCTTTTTCCCCGCGCTGCTGTATCTTTGGACGGTCGCTAAATGACCGTTGTAAGTCGAGGACTACCTGTACATTCGTGTGAAGGAAAATTCAGGACGGAGTTTTTTTTTCCCCCATCTGGAAGTTTATCTAAGTTTCCTAGCCAAACAGGAAGCCGAGCTGGATGCCGGCCAATCAGGAGGCCTGGCGGAGATCCAGCGGATCCCAAACACTAGAAGGATCTGTTCAAAGATAGGAACGAGAACCAACTCCTCTCGCGGTTAATCCAAAAAGGGCTTGGATCAGAACCAGAAAATACCAAACACAAGACAACAGGAATTCAGTAAAATATAGAAAAATGGGAATTTAGGAAACGCCACAAAAAAATGGATTTTTTAAAATTGTCGTTTTGCTGTTTTGAGCATCCCACATTTGCCGAGCAGGAAGAGGGATCCCACTGGGTCCCAGCGGGGAGCTGGCGAGGGGATCTATGGATTGGCAGGACAAGCAGGAAACGGAGGTTTTGTTCAATGACGGATTTTGGACGGATATCCAAAACAGACTTCTTTGCCTCGCTTCTCAAACGATGGAGACATGTTATCTCTGGTTGAAATTGCGAGGGTTCGAAATTGCGAGGGTCCTCGGCTTACAAACATTCATTTAGTGACCGTTTGAAGTTACAACGGCAGGGAAAAAAAGGGACTTACAACTAATCTTCGTGCTTATGACCATCACGTGATCGAAATTTGACTGCTGGGCACCTGGCACATAAGAGGTAGTTCTCGACTTACGACAGTTCATTTAGCGACCCTTCGAAGTTACCGCGGCAGCGAAAAGGGGGACTTACGGCTCATCCTTGCACTTATGACTGTCGCAGCATCTTGTCACGTGCTGCGTGACGGCTTGGCAACTGGCACTTAGAAGGCAATCCTCGACATAAAACAGTTCGTTTAGTGACCGAAGTTACAACGGCACGGAAAAAAAGTGACTTATGACCACTTTTCACACTTATGACCGTCACAGCAGCCCTGTGGTCACGTGATTTACGTTTGGTTGCTTGGCAACTGATTCGTATTTACGACGGTTGCAGGGTCCAGTGGTCACGTAATCCCCTTCTGTGACCATCTGATGAACAAAGTTAACGGGGAAGCCAGATTCACTTAACAACCGTGTTATTAACATTAATAACTGCCGCAATTCACTTGTGGCAGGAAAGGTCGTAAAATGGAGCCAAACTCACTTAACATCTGTGTCTCGCTTAGCCACGGTAATGTTGGGCTGGATGGCGGTCCTAAATTGAGGACTCATTCATTTGACCACTGCAGGGATTCACCAGCAAATGTGGCAAGAAAAGCCGTAAAATGGGGACAAAATTCGCTCATTTTACAAGATAAAATTTGGGGCTCGATTGTGGTCGTAAGTCGAGGATTACCTCTATTTAAGAGGGGTGGCAGAGTCCCAGTTTATATGATCGCCATTTCCAATAAGCAAAGTCAGTGGGGAAGCTGGATTCACTTACTGACCATTGGATTCATTGAATGGATGCAGTGACTGGCTTAACAACCTGTGGCAAAAACAGGCGTTAAATGGACTTACTTAGCATGACTCACTTAGCAACTGCCTTGTTTAGCAAGAGGAATCCTGGTCCCCACTGTGGTCGTAAATACGAGGACTTGTCAGAAGCCGGCTGGGAAGGATACTGGGACTGGTTGCCAACAGTCATAACTGTGAAAAACGGTGCTCCGTCACTGTTGTAACTTTGAACGGTCGCTAAATGAAACATCGAAAGTCGAGGGCCGGCTGTGTGCCTCTTGGCCTACGCTTGGAGCTCAAAGCACCGGAAGAAAAATCCTGAATATCTTGCCCTCAAAAGAGCTAAATTCTCTGCTAGCACAAAATTAAGTCTGGCAAGGAAGAAGCTTGGCTAAAATTCCTAATATTTGGCTTTTTTCAATTAGCCCAAAGTATGTGCGTTTTAATGGCCCAACGCTATTTGCGTTTGCGGTCTCTCTTTAAGGGTGCCTGTTTTAATGCAGGGGACACGGAATATGGCTGTTTTCCCAACCTTGGGTGACTTTAAGATGGGGAAGGAAGGAAGGAAGGAAGGAGGAGAAAGAGAGGAAGGAAAGAAGGGGGAGGGAGGGAGGAAGGAAGGAGACAGAAGGGTGGAAGGAAGGGAGGAGGAGGAAGGAAGGAGGAAGAGGAAGAAAAATAGGGAGGAAGGAAGAAATAGGAAGGGAGGAAGGAAGGAAGGAGTTAGGAAGGAAGGAGTAGGAGAAAGAGAGGAAGGAAAGAAGGGGGAGGGAGGGAGGAAGGAAGGAGACAGAAGGGTGGAAGGAAGGGAGGAGGAGGAAGGAAGGAGAAGAGGAGGAAAAATAGGGAGGAAGGAAGAAATAGGAAGGGATGAAGGAAGGAAGGAAGGAGTTAGGAAGGAAGGAGGAGGAGAAAGGGAGGAAGGAAAGAAGGGGAAGGGAGGGAGGAAGGAAGGGAGGAGGAGGAAGGAAGGAGGAAGAGAAGGAAAAATAGGGAGGAAGGAAGAAATAGGAAGGGAAGAAGGAAGGAAGGAGTTAGGAAGGAAGAAGGAGGAGAAAGGGAGGAAGGAAAGAAGGGGAGGGAGGGAGGAAGGAGACAGAAGGGTGGAAGGAAGGGAGGAGGAGGAAGGAAGGAGGAAGAGGAGAAAGAAGGGAGGGAGGAAGGAATAGGAAGGAAGAGAGGGAGGAAAAATAGGGAGGGAGGAAAGAAGGGAGGGAGGGAGGAAAGAAGGAAGGAGTGAGTTAGGAAGGAAGGAGAGGAAGGAAGGAAGGAGGAGGAGAAAGGGAGGAAGGAAGGAAGGAGACAGAAGGGTGGAAGTAAGGGAGAAGGAGGAAGGAAGGAGGAAGAGGAGGAGGAAGGGAAGGAGGGAGGGAGGAAAAATAGGGAGGGAGGGAGAGAGGGAGGGAAGAAAGAAGGAGGGTTTCCTGTTTGAGCAGGGGGTGGGCCTAGAAGACCTCCAAGGTCCCTTCCAATTCTGTTATTCTGAGAAAGGAAGGATGAATAGAAAGGGGAGAGAAAGATAAAGAGGGAGGGCGGGAAATGGAGGAGGAATGTAGGAGGGAGGGAGAAAGGAATGATGGGTAGAAAGGGAAGGGAGAGATAGATAGAGGAAGGGAGGGAAGGAAGGAAAATGGAGAATGAAAGAGGGAGGGAGGGAGGAAAGTATGATGGATAGAAATGGAAGGGAGTGGGAGGGAAGGAGGAAGAGAAGGAAGATGGAGGAAAGGAAAGGAAGAAAAGAGTGGACGGAAAGAACAGGGAAGGGGAAGGGGGAAGAGAAAATAGAATAGAATAGAGTGGAGTGGAGTGGAGTGGAATAGAATAGAATAGGAGAAAATATGGAGTGGAGTAGAATAGAATAGAATAGAATTCTGGGAATTGAAGTCCACCCGTCTTAAAAGTCACCAAGGTGAAAAACTGCCTCTACTCCGCTCGCAGCCCTAAAGCAGCCAACTCCCTCTCTCCCTGGGTTGAGTGCAAGAAAGTTGGGCAACCCAACCACACGTGGGAAGCCTCCTGGTGTATCCCCCCCACTTTTCCCTCCCTCCCTCCCTCCCCCCCCTCCCCAGCCCCATCTGAGAGATTTCCAGGATGTCATATGTGAACCTGCTCAGGCAGAAAAGTTGCCTTTAATTTCCTCCAATTACTTGCATTCTTGGCAGAGGCTTACAAAGAGTTGTTGGCAGAAAACTAATGTTTTGGGGGGGGCTTGGAAGTGGGGGGGGACACATAATGTTCCATGGAAATCCACCCCACCCACATGGAAGAGTTTGGATGTACATGGTGCCAGCCGAGTTCAGTGGCATTCAATATAGGTAGTCCTCGACGTACGACCACAAAGGAGCCCAGCTGTTAAATGAGTCGTGCCCCGTTTTACGACCTTCCTTGCCACAGCCGTTAAGCAAATCGCTGCAGTCATTAAGTTAGGAACATGGTTGTTAAGCGAAGCCGGCTTCCCCACTGACGTTCCTCGGCAGGAGGTCGCTAAACGATGCTGCGACCGTCATGAATCATGAAGCGTCTGAATTTTGATTAGGTGACCCTGGGGATGGCGGCAACGGTCGTAAGTGTGAAACACGGTCCTAAGTCCCTTTTTTTTCCCCCAGGGCCGCTGTAACTTTGAAAGGTCACTAAATGAAATATTGTCAGCGCAGGATTAACCTGTACCTCATTTTATGAAATTTCTTTTTATTTCTCACCTTTATAGATCGTATAAATGTCAAACTTTTCGACCGCTTATTTTGCCATTGTTCGAACGGTCACTAAACGAATGGTCATATGTCGGGGACAGCCTGTTTTCACACTTGGAAATTCCATGACCTGAAACTTTTCCAAACTTTTTAAAAATTCTTTGCCATCTCCTCCCCCCCAACTATCAACCATCTACTTTCATGTAAGCTTTTTAATAAAATAGGTTAGTCTGAAGAAAAAAGGGCGAGTAGATATACAGAGAATTGCGGGGTGAATATTTCTTGAGGAAAAAGTAGAAGCGTTTGGCTGATTCTTCGTTTATTATTTCATTTAATTCAGTTCCAAGTTCTCAGATTCTCCAACTCTCTTTTTATTTAAATTTATACAGGTAGTCCTCGACTTACGACCACAACGGACCCCCAAATTTCTGTTGCTAAGCAGAAACCTTCGCGAATGGAGACATTTTGTGAATTTTGCCCCATTTTATGACCTTTCTTGGCCCATTGTCATTAAGTGAATCCCTGCAGTTGATCAGCTGGTAACCCCGGTCGTTAAGCGAATCCGGCTTCCCCCTTGACTTTGCTTGTCGGAAGGTCGCCAAAAGGGGATCGCGCGACCTCGGGACACAGCAACGGTCATAAGTACGAACCGGTTTTGCCAAGCGTCCGAATTTTAATCACGGGGCTGCTGCAAAGGTCGTAACTGTGAAAAAAACGGTCATAAGTCACTTTTTTTCCCAGTGCTGCTGTAACTTGGAACGGTTCATTAAACGAACCGTTGTAAGTCGAGGACTACCTGTATTTGCCTTCCTGATGGGGCTGCGTTAGAAGTCATCTCCAAGGCTGTTCTAACTTTGAACTGTCATTAAATGAACGGTCGTAAGTCGAGGACTCACTGTTGAGAGAGAGAGAGAGAGAGAGAGAGAGAAAGAGGGAGAAAGAGAGGGAGGGAGGGAGGGAGGGAGAGAGAGAGAGAGAGAGAGAGAGAGAGAGAAGCGATTTGAGTCCAGCGGTCTGCTCTGGCTCCGAGACCAGGCGCTGAGGACGCCAAGGGCGCTGGGACCAGGCGCTGATTCCCTGAATAGACTCCCTAAAGGCTTTCGTTCCGGATAATCCCTCTTGCCCAGATCTTTGGGGTTAAGATCCCACATGACGGAGGGCAAAGTGGGGGGGGGGTTTCATCCTCCGGAGGCCCCAGGGAAGCCACAGGAATCTATCACAAGGGGAGTCGATTCTGGGGGGGTTTAGAAGGGAGGGAGGGGGAGAGAAGGGAGGGAGGGGGAAGAAACAAATGAGGGAGAGAGAGAGAGGAGGAAGGGAGGGAGGGGAGAAAGAGAATGAAGGCAGGGAGGGAGGAAAGAAAAAGAAAAAGGGAAAGAAGAAGAGAAAGAAAGAAAGAAAGAAAGAAAGAAGAAAGAAGGAAAGAAAGACTGAGGGAGGGAGGGAAGGAAGGAAGGAGAGAGAAAAGGGAGGGAGGGGAGAAAGAGAAAAAGAAGGAAAAGAAGAAAAAGAAAGGAAGGAAGGAGGGAGGAAGAAAAGAGGAGAGGAAAGGAAAGGAAAGGAAAGGAAAGGAAGAAGAAAAAAAAGGAAAAGCATGGAAGAAAGCAAAGAGAAAGAAGAATAAATAATACAAGGTAGAAAGAGAAGAAGGGAGGAAGGAAGGAAGGAGGACGGAGGGAGGGAGGGAGGAAGAAAAGAGGAGAGGAGAGGGAAGGAAAGGAAAGGAAAGGAAAGGAAAGGAAAGGAAAGGAAAGGAAAGGAAAGGAAGAAAAAAAAAAAAAGGAAAAGCATGGAAGAAAGCAAAGAGAAAGAATAAATAATACAAGGTAGAAAGAGAAGAAGGGAGGGAGGGAGGAAGGAGGAGGGAGGGAGGAAAGAAAAGAGGAAAGGAAAGGAAAGGAAAGGAAAGGAAAGGAAAGGAAGAAGAGCAGCAGGAAGAAGAAAAAATGAAAAGCATGAAAGAAAGCAAAGAGAAAGAAGAATAAATAATACAAGGTAGAAAGAGAAGAAGGGAGGGAGGGAGGAAGGAGGAGGGAGGGAGGAAAGAAAAGAGGAAAGGAAAGGAAAGGAAAGGAAGAAGGGCAGCAGGAAGAAGAAAAAAGGAAAAGCATGGAAGAAAGCAAAGAGAAAGAAGAATAAATAATACAAAGTGAAAAGAGAAGAAGGGAGGAAGGGAGGAAGGAAGGAAGGAAGGAAGGAAGGAAGGAAGGAAGGAAAGAAAGAAAGAAAGAAAGAAAGAAAGAAAGAAAGAAAGAAAAGCAAGAAAAGGAACCGAGACCATTGTCTAATGAAACGGCTCTACGTCGCCATCAGCCCATCCAAACCGAATCCTCGGAAGATACGAGTCCCAGACTCAAGAAAGTGACTCTATATGGAAGACAAAGAGAACCCTGTGAGCCAAATCCTCGGAGGGCAGACCCTCCACAAGCAGGAGCAGTCTACCCTCGGTTTGCCAATTCTCGGAGGCCAGCCAGAGGAGCGCCGTTTTCTCACAAGCAACGGCCAAGCGCCGGGTGACGTTCGCATCCGCTGAACGTCCGTTTGGCTCCGGCTGCTCCGTCCCTGAGGAAACACGCTAAGAAGTCAGCCTCGACTTTTGCAGCTCCGAAAAAGAATTCATCGGACCGAGTCGGGTGACTCAGGCCCAAACTCTTGAGGTGGCTGATCTGAGATCATCCTGGACGTGATCCCTGAATCTTTCCACGCCGGCGTGACCACAGCAGCTTTCCCTAATCTGACAAAAATCTAGGGAATTCAGGAAAAAAAATTTTTTTAAAACGTCCTGTGTGTGTGTGTTTTTCTTTTTACAAGGTTTTGCCTTCTTAAACTTATGTTTTCAGGGTTTGGAAAAAGCTTCCTCTTTAGGTGATGATTCGGCTTCTGTGCAGCCAAGAGGACTAGAAACTTGATTTCTTTGTCCATTAAAAGATATAATACCCCATCTTTCGTTTAAGACGGGGGGTTCCCAACTTGGGGTGCGAGACGATATTCCAAGGAGTGCGGAAACTTTAAAAGTTTAAAAATGATAGTATGTATGCATAATTCTATGCAAATTCTATGCATATAAATACTTTATTAGAGTATATTTTTGGAAATTTTAAAATGTTAAACAATTATGTAATATAATTATTACAGAATAATCTCTGCAGATTATATGCATATAATTACCCCGAAAATAAGACCGGGTCTTATATTAATTTTTGAGTCCACTAGGAGAAGGGCGGGATATAAATTTGAATAAATAAATAATTTTTTTCCTCCAAAAGACGCATTAGGGCTTATTTTCTGGTTTAGGTCTTATTTTGGGGGGAAATACGGTACTAAATGCACCCATCTGGCTGACAATCTTAACTGGGGCTTATTTATTTTTATTTTATTTTATTTATATACCGCCCTTCTCCCGAAGGACTCAGGGCGGTGGACAGCCATAATAAAACAGTGTACAAAATAGAATTTAAAAGCAGATTAAAATAATTAAATCATAGGCCGAATTTAAAATTCTCATTTAAAACCAATTTTAAAAACCCCATGAAAACCAAATTAAAACCATTTATCCCATCAGAGCGGCTTGCTGTAATAATAGGGTCTTCACTGCACGACGGAAGGCGCGGAGGTCGGGGATCCTTCGTATGTCACGCGCATCCTGAAAAAAATCACGCTAGGCCTTATTTTCCCGTTGGGTCTTATTTTTGGGGAAACGGGGTATTTATTTGTGTAAGAGGTGCAAGGATATATCAGAAGCGTTCTTAGGGGTGCAGAGTGTAGAAAAGATTGGTTTAAACACTCAAGTTTTCTGACACGAACTCCCCAAACACGACAAACCCTCTGAAGTGAACTCAAAGATTCCTTTAATTCGGAGCGCCGGGAGCCCTAGCAAAATTTTTTCCTCAGATTAACTCAAATTAATAAATCCGTCCGGCAAGGGAGATGAATAGTTGTCTGCCCCATCTATTCATCTCCGCCCCCTGCCTTTTATCCCCAGAGCTACGGTGGGGCTTCGTTAGCAGCAGTGGCTCTTGTCAGGTTTCGAGGTCGTCTCAAATAAAATAAATTGCATTTCCAAACAAATAGTCTTTGAAGAAATCTTTCATTTTATTAAGCACGACAACCTGTCCCCGATTGTGGCATAGCCAACAATGACTTCCTGACCCCAAACCTTCCCTTTCCGTTCCCCAATTCTCTGCGTCTCATTGGCCCTCTTCCAAATCACTCTCCCCATATCTACTACTTCAGCTCCCAGGAATGTCCCCTCCTCCCATCTCATCTCCTAGGGGATATTATCTTCAGGGAAAATAAGTAGGTGAAGAGTCAAGCGTCCTCTTGCCAGCTGCCTCCTCTTCTCCTCCTTATGTCAGCATTAGAGTAAATGCAGGTTGAAGTGCTGACAGCTCTTCCATCCCGAGGACCGGCCTATAGATTTTCACTGCTCTCCTCTCCTCTGCCTTCTGTGCATCCATGCGTCTGTTCTGTCCCCAACCCCACGCACACACCCCAACAGACGTTCAGGAGTTAAAGACCAAACCAGCCGGCAAAATCCTTTTCCTTATGATAACGGAACTTGGCAACAACCTAGTGGCTGCCTGCCAAGAGTTTATTATTTACAAAGAGGAGAGATAACTTCTCCCCACTTCTGATACATCAAAGGAAAGCAGCTCAATAATTACGGAATTAATCAAGTCCAGAGATACTCCAGCAAAGTCTTAAAGCAAAAGTCCGGCAATGCAGAATGGCATGGAAGCTTTCAGCTTTGTTCGTCACAAGGTTTGACCGGCCACCACGCTCCCTTTTATATCCTGTGGGGTGTGGTCCAGTGATTCAGCCTAATCTCGGGCATGCCCTTTTTTCTGTTGTGCGCGCTTATCTCTGTGACGTTGGCGTGGATCCAGCCAAGACTCATTACCCTCATCACTGTCCATCTGTGGCTGCGTGGACGTGCTTGGCCCCGGGCCTATCTCTTGCCCTTCGGCGGACACCGAAGGCATTGCCAGAGAGGAGGGTCCTGGAGAGGGAGGCCTTGCCAACTCCTCTCCTTCACTCTCGGAGTCCTCTCCTGACGATGACACAGGCTCCGGTAACGGAGCCACAACAGCGTCAGGCACTGGACCCAGCTGTTCCTCCTCTTCCTCATCAGCCACCTCTAGACCTGGGGGTTTTGACTCTCCATCTCGGGGCTGACGGACGGCCCATCTCTCTCTCTCTCTCTCTCTCTCTCTCTCTGCCAGCTCCCTTTCCTCTTCCCCCTCGGAGCTCCGAGGATGCCTTGATGCTGATCCTCACTCCCATCCCCCCTCCTTCTCCTCCTTTGATTCGGCTGCTGGAAGGGCCAGCAAAAAAACTCCACAAAAAATTTTTGAGAAGGTTTGGGTTCAGAGAGAAGGACTGACCTTAAATTATCTAGGGAACTTTAGGGGCAGAAGGAGGATTAGAACTCGGATCTCTTTAGTATCAGAGTAACATCAATCAATGGGGTGTGGGGTGTGGGGGGGAAGCCAAGTATGACATTACAGAGAGGAAAAATGTAGATAAGTCGGAGGGGTCACACCAATCGACCCCAAACTTACAATCATTCGTTTAGCGACGCTTTGAAGATACAGCGGCACCGAAAAATGTGATATAACAACCAGTCCTCGCACTTATGACCGTCAGGGCATTTCCCCCACCCCCCAGGTCACAAGATCAAAAGTCACGCAGGAATGACTTTAATGACAATCTGATTTGCTTAGTGGCATCATAAAATCAACAGCCGTATCGCTTAGCGACGGAAGTGCCAGTCTCAACTACAGGCAGTCCTCGACATACGACAGTTCGTTTAGTGACCGTTCGAAGTTACAACAGCACCGGAAAAAGTGACTTAGGACCGTTTTTCACACTTACGACCGTTGCAGCAATCCCCGTGGTCATGTGATCAAAATTCGGAATGCTTGGCAACTGACTCGTATTTATGACGGTTGCAGCGTCCTGGGGGGGGTCACATGATCCCTGTTTGCGACCTTCTGACAACCCAAGTCAAGGGGGGAGTCAGATTCACTTAACAACCCTGTCACTTAACTTAAGAACTTAAGATTCACTTAACAGCGGTGGGTAGAAAGGGCGTAATATGGGGGCAAAGCTCACTTAACACATGTCTCACTTAGCGACGGAAATTTGGGGGCTCCATTGTGGTCGTAAGTCGAGGACTACCTGTATTGATTTGGCCTTTCCTGCACACTGAGATCCTGGTTGGAAAATTGGAACCTGGAGCAATGTTTTTTGGCCGGCGCTTGGATTGGCTCAGGAATACGGACTGAGAATGTCCCAAATGAAGAAATAGGCTCCGGACTACTTGTTCGGATTCCAGAACAAGTAGTCCTCAACTTACAACCAGTCACTTAGTGACCGTTCGCAGTTACAATGCAAAAAGTGATTTAGGAAGAGTCACTTGCAATTTACGATTTTTGCAGCATCCCCACGATCATGAGGTCAAAATTTGGGTGCTTGGCAACCTTCTCAGTTGGCTTCTGAAAGGCGAAGTCAATGGGGGAAAGCGGAATTTGCTTAACAACTGCTGTGATTTGTTTAACGACCATGGGTGTTTGGGAGATTGTAGATGTGAAAGGTGCAAGGAATGGCCTACGGTTTAAACTAACATTTTGCTCTGTTTGATTCAGGGGGAAATCCTGACCAGGTTTTGGGGAAGAGGCCTTCCTTCCTTCCTTCCTTCCTTCCTTCCTTCCTTCCTTCCTTCCTTCCTTCCTTCCTTCTTCTCTTCCCTTCTTTCCTCTTCTTCTCCCTCCCTCCCTCCTTCCCCTTCCTTCTTCTGCCTCCTTCCTTCCTTCATCTCCCGCCTTCCTTCTCCATCCATCCATCTTCTCCACATGATTTCACCTCCTTCTCCTCTTCTTCCTCCTCTTCCCTCCTTCTCCTCTCTTCTTTCACTTTTCTCCTTCTCCTCCCTCCCTTTTCTTCCTTCTCCTTCTCCTGTCCTTCCCGTTCCTTCTCCCCCTCTCCTTTTTTCTCCTTCCTTCTTCCCCTTCTCCTCCACCCTTCCTTCTTTCCTTCTCCTTAGCTCCTTCCTTCTCTTTTTCCTTCTCCTCCCTCCCTCTTTCCTTTACTGCCTTCTTCCTTCTTCTCCTTCTCTTTCCAGACTGGGAAGATGCTACCCTAATGGATTCCATATGTTAATTATACATTTAGGGGGAAAAAAATGTTTTCTTCGAGGATTGATTTCACAGATGGATCTCAAACACACGTGACATCTTTCCCTATGGGTGTTAAGGACTACAATTCTTACAAGTGCCCGTGTTAGCAACACATCTGAACACACGTGTCAAAATTCTATTTATGACTTTGGTCCATATCAACCCTACCAATCCAGGTTTCCCTCTCTCTGGACTCTGCCCATGAGGACTAGAAGCATTAAACGAATGGCTAGACATTGAAAACTGAATTTTTAAAATTCTCACGCCGTGCTGATTTTTTTTTTTTGACTCATGCAGGAGGGAAGGGGAATTTTTGGGAGGGATCAACAGCTTTACCCTTTTTTCCTTTGCATGGGGGGGGGGGAAATAAGTTTTCATCTGATGAAGCGAAATAAATCAATGCCGCCGCCACCGTGAAATGCGAATCCCGCTGAATCTGGACAGATGAAAACCCACAAGTGAGGATTTTTGTTTACGGGTAAAAAAACAAATAGGAAATCCAAGCCACTGCCAGCTTCAAGCACAATTCCCAATGATGCCAAGGCAAACAGTTCAAAATCAGACAAGGTGGATAAAAATCAATGATTTTTTTAAAAAAATTTTTTAAAAATCAGATTTTTTTGATTTAAATCGTATTTTTTTTTAATTTAAATCTGAGTTTTTTTATTTTTATTGAATTTATTTTAATAAAAAACTTTTGGGGTAAAAATCTATCGTGAGATAGTTTTCTATTTAAGATAATTTAGTTTATTCAGCATGAAATGGAGCTTAGTTATGTAGCACGAGGCTGTATATTCTGCAACACTGGGACTATCGGTGAGTCAGTAGCAGAGATGAGAGTTGCTCTTTAAAATTTATGATTTAAATCGAGTTGATTTAAATCAAGCCTTTTTACTAGGGATTTAAATCATGATTTAAATTGTGATTTAAATCAACTCGATTTAAATCAAATCCGTCCTGAAATCAGACTTTCTGACTTGGGACATCAAACCGAGTGCCGAGTGCAAAACCTGCTTACTTAGATTAACCTTCGAATCCAGCCCACCGAAACGTCGCCGCAATGCCCACAAATATAACAACTTTCCGGCTGCGGGGCTGCCGAAGAATTTGTCTTCCTTATAGCACCGGATGTCCCCACGAAGCAACCCGAGGGTGTTTTATTTACATCAAGTTGCTAGGCATGTTGGAGGAGCCAGGGGACAAACCAATCGTGAAATAACAGAATAACAGAGCTGGAAGGGACCTTGGAGGCCATCTAGTCTGACCCCCTTCTCAAGCAAGACCTCCAAGGTGCCTTCCAATTCTGTTATTCTGTTCTGTTTAAAGAGATCCTATACCATTCTGAACAAATGGCAGTCCAATCTCTTGGAGCACCCACAACTTCTGGTGGCAAGCTGTTCCACTGGTTAATTGTTCTCACTTTCTCAATTTCTCCTTAATTCCAGGTTGCTTCTCTCCTTAATTAGTTTCCATCCATTGTTTCTTGTCCTGCCTTCTGGTGCTTTGGAAAATGAGTTCACCCCCTTTTCTTTGGGGCAACCCCTCAAATACTGGAAGACTGCTCTCATGTCACCCCAAATCCTTCTTTTCATTAAACTAGACATACCCGATTCCTGCAATCGTTCTCCGTATGTTTTAGCCTCCTTCTCACAATATTGTCGGAACGGTGAAAACAATTAAACCTGGCTCCTTTTCCATTTTTGCAAACAAGAGAAAGGAAGCGTTAAGAAAAATACTGCCATTTCCGCAGGACGCCTGGAGATTAAATTTTTATTTTTATTGGGGTTTTTTCTCCAGAGGCTGAAAACATGCCAGACTTAACTCTTAGCAATTTTACGGCCTTCCGGACCCTGTATAATTTCACGCCTGATGCTCTGGCTTCTTTTTTACGAATCGCGTTTTTGCAAAGCTCACGGACCCCAAACCGACTATTTCCCACCCAAAGTGGAACCACGATGCCTCAATGCCTCAGGGATCAAGCCGATAAGAGAGAGAGAGATGAAAGAGAGACAGAGAGAGATGAGAGAGAGAGAGAGAGAGAGAGAGATGAGAGAGAAAAAGGGAAAGAGAGAGGGGGAAAGAGGGAGAGAGATTGAAAGAGGGAGAGAGAAATGAGAGAAGAGGGAGAGAGAGAGATGAGAGAGAAAGAGAGGTTGAAGGAGGGAGAGATGAGAGAGGGGAGAGAGAGAGATTGAAAGAGAGGGAGAAAGAGAAAGAGGAGAGAAAGAGCGAGAGAGATTGAAAAAGGGAGAGAAAGATATAAGAGAGAGAGAGAGAGGGAAAGAGAAAGAGGGAGAGAGACTGAAAGAGGGACAGAGGGAAAGAGATTGAAAAAGAGGGGGAGAGATGAGAGAGAGAAAGGGAAAGAGAGAGGGGGAAAGAGGGAGAGAGAGATGAGAGAGAAAAAGGGAAAGAGAGAGGGGGAAAGAGGGAGAGAGATTGAAAGAGGGAGAGAGAAATGAGAGAAGAGGGAGAGAGAGAGATGAGAGAGAAAGAGAGGTTGAAGGAGGGAGAGATGAGAGAGGGGAGAGAGAGATTGAAAGAGGGAGAAAGAGAAAGAGGAGAGAAAGAGCGAGAGAGATTGAAAAAGGGAGAGAAAGATATAAGAGAGAGAGAGAGAGGGAAAGAAAAAGAGGGAGAGAGATTGAAAGAGGGAGAGATAGAGGGAAAGAGAGAGATTGAAAAAAGGGGGGAGAGAGATGAGAGAGAGAAAGGGAAAGAGGGAGGGGGTAAGAGGGAGAGAGAGAGATGAGAGAGAAAGGGAAAGAGAGAGATTGAAGGAGGGAGAGAGGAGAGAGAGAGGAGAGAGGAGAGAAAGAGGGAGAGATATTGAAAAAGGGAGATATGAGAGAGAGAGAGGGAAAGAAAGAGGAGAGAGAGGAGAGAAAGAGAGGGAAAGAGAGAGATTGAAAAAGGGAGAAAGAGATGAGAGAGAGACTGAAAGATGGAGAGATGAGAGAGGGGGAAAGAAAGAGAGAGACTGAAAGAGAGAGAAATATGAGAGAGAGACTGAAAGAGAGAGAGATGAGAGAGAGGGAAAGAGAGAGATTGAAAGAGGGAGAGAAGAGAGATTGAAAGAGAGAGAGACAGAGAGGAAAAGAGAAAGAGAGAGAGAGGAGAGAAAGAGGGAGAGATACTGAAAAAGGGAGAGAGAGAGAGAGAGAGAGTTGAGAGAGAGAGAAGAGGGAAAGAAAGAGATTGAAAGAGGTAAAGATGAGAGAGAGAGAGACAGAGCAAAGAGAGAGAGACATTTTAGATATATATATAAAAATAAAAAAATATATATCACAGTAACCCTGTTGGATCTGCAAATACAGACAGCCGGCACAAAGAATTAAAAGGGAGAGCAAAATCAAATCTTGTTTTCATTAGAACAGCTGGATTAAAAAAAAAAAAAACTCACAAAAGGGAAAATCTAGCCCGGAAGGTTTCCGACTCTTCTAGAGGCTTCAAACAACGACCGAACATCAAAAGGGGAGCAGCGGGAGATTGTTAATCAGGCTGACACTCAAACAAATCCTTTACGGGGGTTGAGCTAATGATACCTCCTCCGCATTTTGCCAACCTGCTTGATACCGAGTTTCTGTAGTCTTTGCGGAGTCTTGCAAGTCCGTTTTTGAGCCCCCGACTGCAGAAATGAGCAACGCTAAATTTGGCAGGAAGCGAAGGTTTACAACGCCCAGGTAAGTCGCGCTGCAGGCTTTAGGGAGGGAGAAATAAATTCAAATAACGCCCTCCACAGAGCATATATTTTCTTTTACCGACGCCCCGATATTAGAGAGGCAATTCGGTCTAGTGGTTAAGCACCACGTTACAAAGAGGGAGGTGGTGAGTTCTAGTTCAGTTTAAGCAGGGAAAGCTGGCTGGGTGATTTTGGGACAATTACCAGGAGACGGTGAGTTCTAGTCCTTCCTTAGCAGTGAAAGCCAGTTGGATGATTTGGGGCCAATCACCGGGAGACGGGGAGTTCTAGTCCTGCTGGAAATGAGGAATGATCCATGAGCAACTGAGCGAATGAAAGAATAACTGAATAAACCAGGGTGGATTTGATTTAAATCGAGTTGATTTAAATCACAATTTAAATCATGATTTAAATCACTAGTAAAAAGGCTTGATTTAAATCAACTCGATTTAAATCATAATTTTTAAAGAGCAGCTGTCATCTCTGCTACTCCTTTGACCCGCTGTTGACTCACCGATAGTCCCAGTGTTGCAGAAGATACAGCCTCATGCTACGTAACTAAGCTCCATTTCATGCTGAATAAACTAAATTATTTATGTATCTTACATAGAAAACTATCTTACGATAGATTTTTACCCCAAAAGTTTTTTATTAAAATGAATTCAATAAAAATAAAAAAAAAATCCGATTTAAATTAAAAAAAATCTGATTTTTTTTTATTTTTTTAAAAAAATCATTGATTTTTATCCACCCTGGAATAAATACAAGTATTTGGATTAAAAAGTCATTCAACTAGCTTTGTCTAGCTAGCCGGTGCCAAGGGCATCTGCAGGAGCATTGGAGCAGGGAATTTAAAAAGTCAGGATGGAAACGGGGGCATTTTTCCAGCTTCTAGTTCAGTCTGTGTCCATCTTGGTAACTTTGAAGATGTGTGGGTTTCAACCAGGGGTGAAATGCTCCCGGTTCCGACCGGATCGCCCGATCCGGTAGCGATGGAGGCAGGTAGTTCGGAGAACCGGTAGCAAAAATTCCTGCCCCCCCTCCCCATGCGTAGTTGAGCCGCGCGATCAGAGGCTTTTTTTTTTTTACTTTTAAAAGCATTTTTTCTACAACCTCATTGGCCGGAAAAAAAATTTATTATTATTATTATTATTATTATTATTATTATTATTATTATTATTAATTAATTAATAAAATTTATATACCGCCCTACTCCCGAAGGACTCAGGGCATTGAACAGCCAAAAGATAAAATGCACATAATACAAACGTTAAAAACCATTTAAAATACATTAAATACTTTGGCCCAAAACAAATTTAAAACACCCCAATTTATAAGACAAATTTAAAAATAGCAATTTAAAAGGGAAGTTAAAAATGCTTTTAAAAGAAAAAAAAAAGCCTCAGATGATGGACGACGGCTCAGCTGGGATCGTCAGAGCCTTTTAAAAGCATTTTTTTCTACAACCTCTTCGAGAGGTTGTAGAAAAAATGCTTTTAAAAGTAAAAAAAAAAAAAGTTGGCCACGCCCACCCAGTCACATTACCCCACCACCACCAAGCCACGCCCACAGAACCGGTAGTAGCAAATTTTACATTTCACCCCTGGCTTCAACTCCCAGAATTGCCCAGCCAGCCTTGCTACCTGTAATGTCCTAGGTGTTGTGGCTCCGTTACCTGAGCCTGTGTCATTGGCAGGAGAAGACTCTGAGAGTGAAGGAGAGGAGTTGGCAAGGCCTCCCTCTCCAGGATCCTCCTCTCTGGCAATGCCTTCGGTGCCCGCTGAAGGGCAAGAGAGAGGGCCAGGGCCAAGCACGTCCACGCAGCCACAGATGGACAGTGATGAGGGTAATTAGTCTTGGCTGGATCCACGCCAGCGTCGCAGAGATAAGCGCACGCAACAGAAGAAAAGGCGTGCCCGAGATTAGGCTGAGTCACTGGACCACAGCCCACAGGATATAAAAGGGAGCGTGGTGGCCAGTCAAACCTTGTGACGAACGAAGCTGAAAGCTTCCATGCCATTCTGCATTGCCGGACTTTTGCTATAGACTTTGCTGGATTATCTTTGGACTTGATTGACTTATTGAGCTGTTTCTTTTGATGTACCAGAAGTGGGGAGAAGTTATCTCTCCTCTTCGTAAATAATAAACTCTTGGCAGGTAGCCACTAGGTTGTTGCCAAGTTCCGTTATCATAAGGAAAAGGATTTTGTCGGCTGGTTTAGTCTTTAACCCTTGAACGTCTGTTGGTATGTGTGCGTGTGGGACGGGGACAGAACACTAGCACTGATGATGTTACCTATTTGGGTCATGAAACGTCTGCAAGAAAACTATCAAGCTCAGACAGCACCAAGGAACCCCACAGTCCTCCTCCACCTCCTCCTCCTCTCCACAAAGCCCACTCCCTTCTAGCATGGATGATGTCCCTTAGTTGGCTGGTTAAACATCTGCAAGAAAACCACCCACCTCAGGGAGCATCCTAGACCAGGGGTATCAAACTCAAGGCCCGGGGGCCGGATCCAGTCCGCAGGGTGCTTAGATTTGGCCCGCGGGGCCGCCCTGGAAACAGCAAAGGACTGGCCTACAGTGCCTCTGCCAGCGAAAATGGAGCTCGGGACGGCCATGCACAGTCTACCCGGGCTCTGTTTTCGGCCGCAATGGCCTCCTGCAGCTCTCTGCTAGAGAAAATGGATCCTCGGCAGGCAGCACGCGGCCTCCCCGAACTCCATTTTCACTGGAAGTGGGCTGCAGGAGGCTGTCACAGTTTAACAACGGGAGCCTTGATGAGTGACGTCGAGCTGGCCACGCCCACCCCCAGCCACGTCCACCCCGTCCCCCTGAGGTCAAACACAACCCTGATGTGGCCCTCAATGAAATCGAGAGTTTGACACCCGTGTCCTAGACGAAGCCAAGTTCCCAAAATGCTAGAGAATTTCTAGAAGCCTGGCCTTCTGACAAATCAAGCCATCAACAGGCACATAGAGGTAAACCATATTTACATGCCGTGCAAAAAAGACCATTGAAAAAACTGAAAGACAACATCACCGCCTTGCCAGCAATCAACACCCCAAACAAGCAGAGATTAACTCCAAGATGAATACTAGCCTAACAACCAGTGCTGGGTTTCAATTTTTTTTTACTACCAGTTCTGTGGGCGTGGCTTGGTGGGCATGGCGTGGCTTGGTGGGCGTGGCGTGGCTTGGTGAGCGTGGCAGGGAAAGGATACTGTAAAATCTCCATTCCCACCCCACCCCAGGGGAAGGATACTGTAAAATCTCCATTCCCTCCCCACTCCAGGGGAAGGTTACTGCAAAATCCCCTTTTCCTCCCGATCAGCTGGGACTTGGGAGGCAGAGAATAGAGGGGTGCAGAGCCAGTCAGAATTTTTACTACCATTTCTCCGAACTACTCAAAATTTCCGCTACCGGTTCTCCGAACTACTCAAAATTTCCGCTACCGGTTCTCCGAACTACTCAAAATTTCCGCTACCGGTTCTCCGAACTACTCAACATTTCCGCTACCGGTTCTCCGAACTACTCAAAATTTCCGCTACCGGTTCTCCAAACTACTCAAAATTTCCGCTACCGGTTCTCCGAACTACTCAAAATTTCCGCTACCGGTTCTCCGAACTACTCAAAATTTCCGCTACCGGTTCTCCGAACTACTCAAAATTTCCGCTACCGGTTCTCCAAACTACTCAAAATTTCCGCTACCAGTTCTCCGAACTACTCAAAATTTCCGCTACCAGTTCTCCGAACTACTCAAAATTTCCGCTACCGGTTCTCCGAACTACTCAAAATTTCCGTTACCGGTTCTCCAGAACTGGTCAGAACCTGCTGAAACCCACCTCTGCTAACAACCCATAAGTAAACGATACCCCGACCTAGGAACTTCAACACACAACATTCACAACGGCTGAAGAAATAAGCCACGTTCTGACAATGGGGAGCGCCTAAGGCGGGGACGGCCAACGATGGCACCTTTTTACGACCCGAGAACGTCAACTCCCAGAATTCCCCAGCCAGCTAGGCTCGTTTCTTACAGGCCACCCAAACCCCATTTTAACCAAGCAAGTATTTTTGATGGAAACCAGGTTCAACACTTGACCAAAACTGTAAACTATGCTGGGTGAATCTTAATTAGGAGCAGACAAAGGGGGGGGGTGTGGAATCTGTGATACATCTTCCACGCATTTTTGGCATGGCGTATTTTTTTCCATCGTGTTTCTTCTCTCTTCAAACCCACCCCGTTCCCTCCCGAAATATACCCATCGCACCCATTTCTCGGTTTAACCCTTGCCAATTCCTTTCGCCTTGGAGAAATTTCCCATCCAGATGTGTCTCTTTTTAAACAACTGGAATGTTCGGTAACACCACACAAGGCCCATAAAGCTTACGGGTAGTCCTCGACTTATAACAGTTCGTTTATAGCGACCGTTCGAAGTTACAACGGCCCTGAGAAAAGTGACTTAGGACCGTTTTTCGCGCTTACAATGGTTGTAGCATCCCCGTGGTCACAATTCAGATGCTCGGCAACCGACTCAGGGGCGAAATGTAAAATCTGTTACTACCGGTTCTGTGGGCGTGGCTTGGTGGTGGTGGGTAATGTGACTGGGTGGGCCTGGCCAACTTTTCTTTTTTTTTTTTAACTTTTCAAAGCATTTTTTCTAATGCTTTGAAAAGCCTCTGACGATCAGGCAACTCAGCTGGGATCATCAGAGACGCTTTTAAAAAAATGCCTCTCTGATGATCAGGCAACTCAGCTGGGATCGTCAGAGACTTTTCAAAGCATTTCTTTTACCACCTCTTCGGCCAAGAGGTTGCAGAAAAAAATGCTTTGAAAAGCCTCTGACGATCCCAGCTGAGCCGTGCGATCATCAGAGGCTTTTTTTTTTTACTTTTAAAAGCATTTTTTCGTCGGAAGAGGTTGTAGAAAAAATGCTTTTAAAAGTAATAAAAAAAAAAAAGCCTCTGATGATCGTGCGGCTCAGCTGGGCATGGTGGTGGGGGGCGCAGGGATTTTTGGTACTGGTTCTCCGAACCACCTGCCTCCATCACTACCGGATCAGGCGATCCGGTCTGAACCAGGAGCATTTCACCCCTGAACTGACTCGCACTTACGACGATGGCAGTGTCCCGGGGTGTCGTGATCCCTTCTGATATGGTGAAACCTGATTCGCTTAACAACCGTGTGACTAACTGAAAAACTGCAGTGATTCTCACTTAATAACTATGGCAACTAAGGGTCGTAAAATGGGGCAAAACTCAACCAGGGTCTTGCCTACTAACAGAACTTTTTGGGCTTAATTGTGGTCGTAAATCGAGAGCTAGCTGTAGTCCTCTTCTTAAGAGAGCAACTGTTAGAAGTTACAAGGGACCTACCTAAGGGAAAGCAGCTCTTAACACAGCAAGCAAAGGGTTGGGATAGATGACCTCTATGCTCCCTTGCAACATTAGGATTTTTCTACCCACAAAGGGAAACTCTCACACTAGTGGATTTACAAAAGGAGGAATGATCAGACCCATATTGCTTTATCCTTTCAAGTCCTCCAAGTTGCCACAAAAAAAATAAAAAAAAAATAAAAGAATTCTCCTTTAATTTTTTGGAAGGGGGTAAAAAAATTCTTTTCTGCTTGAGGGAAGAAACCACATCTGGCCGGGCCAGGTTTCAGCCAGATGTGAATGTATATAGAATACTTTAAAAAAAAAAAAAATCCCTCCTCCAAATATCTTCCTGAAAAGTAGAGACGACAGAAGAGGAGGAAAAAACATAAAGAGACGTGCAGCCGGAGAATGTTTGGCTCAAATTAAGCCCCTCTCCAACAGTTAAAAGAAAAGGAGAATTTATCCAAGCAAAAATGACTCCCTTTTTTTTCTAAGTCTGTATTTCCTAAATTTAAATTTAAATCTCTCTCCGTGAGTGAGTGTCTGTATGTCTACTGATATCTATCATCCCTCTCCCTATCTCTCTCTCATCCATCCCTCTATTACCACTATCATTTCTCTCATCCATCCATCCCTGCCTTTCTTTCTTTCTCTCTCTCTCTTTCTATCCATCCAACCATATCTACCATCTATCTATCTATCTATCTATCTATCTATCTATCTATCTTTCTTTTTCTTCTTCTCATGTCTCTCTCATCCATCCATTACCTCTACCATTTCTCTCATCTCTTATCCATCCATCCCTGCCTTTCTTTCTTTCTCTCTTTCTATCCATCCATCCATATCTACCATCTATCTATCTATCATCTTTCTTTTTCTTCTTCTCATGTCTCTCTCATCCATCCATCTCTCTATTACCTCTACCATTTCTCTCATCTCTTATCCATCCATCCCTGCCTTTCTTTCTTTCTCTCTTTCTATCCATCCATCCATCCATACCTTCTATCTATCTATCTATCTATCTATCTATCTATCTATCTATCTATCATTTATCTATCATCTTTCTTTTTCTTCTTCTCATGTCTCTCTCATCCATCCATCTCTCTATTACCTCTATCATTTCTCTTATCTCTCCCATCCATCCATCCATGTCTGTCTGTCTATCATCTATCCATCCATCCATCCATCCATTTCCTTCTTCTTCTTCTCTCTCCTCTCTCTCTCATCCATCCGTTACCTCTATCATTTCTCTCATCTCTCCCATCCATCCATCCATCCATGTCTGTCTGTCTGTCTGTCTATCTATCTATATTTCCTCTTCTTTTTCTCCTTTCTCTCTGTCTATCCACCTCTCTATTACCTCTACCATTTCTCTCATCTCTCTCATCCATCCATCCATCCATCCCTGCCTTTCTTTCTTTCTCTCTCTTTCTATCCATCCATCAATATCTACCATCTATCTATCTATCTATCTATCTATCTATCTATTTATCTATCACCTTTCTTTTTCTTCTTCTCATGTCTCTCTCATCCATTCATCTCTCTATTACCTCTATCATTTCTCTCATCTCTCCCATCCATCCCTGTCTATCTATCAGCCATCTATCTATTTCTTCTTCTTCTTTCTCTCTCTCTCTCTCTCTCTCTTTCTATACGGCACACTACAGTTCCCATCATCCCCATCCAGCACATCAGAAACGTCGTCCAAAAAGACAGGAAAGGCAGTGCGATTCCTCTAAAGCCCATTTTTCTGTTTCCCACCCACCCCCCTCTGCTTTCCATGCAGCGAAAATCTCACAAAGACCAGAGGAAATAACCCTTAAAATAAAAAGTACGATAAGGATGGGAAGAATTCCCATCCGTGCCACCAGCACCGTTTTCACGGCTGTGAAAATCTGGATGGCTGCTAACAATTTGTAGGTTTTTTTCTCCCCCTTTCTGAAGAAGAAATCCCACCTGTGTTTTGATTTTTTGGACTAGGAATGTGCCTCCTTTCTCCACCCCGTTCAGACCGTGTTAAAAACAAAAGCAGGAAAAACCCTTTTGACAACTTAAAACTAACAAAAGAGGCTGCAGGATGTTTGGCTGGTGGGGGGAAAAAAAAATTCAATTTAAACAACTTCAGGAGTGGGAAAAATTAAAGTCACAGCAGCATCCATCGAGAGACTGTGCAGCATTTTTAATCTAAATTTGCAATCGTGGGAAGATTTATAAAGCCGTCAGGAGCTGAGAGTAACCTCTAACCCTTTACTGCCTTCCAAAAAGCCCTTAAAATGTGGTTTTTCCAACAAGCTTGAGAATCTTCCGGTAATAAAGAGCTGGCATCTGTTGGCTGCATTCTGGGTAATATTCTCTGCTCGCGGTCTTGTTTTTAATCTAGTTTTATTGTTTTATTACTTGCAACTGGTTTTGCAGTAGGTTTTAATAGCAGGTTTTACCGTACTCTGGCTAGAATCATTTTGGGTGAGGTGGTTTGCGATGGATGGATGGGTGGGTGGGTGGGTGGGTGGGTGGGTGGAAGAAAGAAAGAAAGGAAGGAAGGAAGGAAGGAAGGAAGGAAGGAAGGAGGGAGGGAAGGAAGGAAGGAAGGAAGGAAGGAAGGAAGAAGGGGAGGGGAGGAAATAGGTGGATGGGAGGGAAAGAGGAAAAAAGGGAAAGAAGAATAAAAGGAAGGAGGGAAGAATGGCAGCAGGTAGAAGGAAAAAACATGTGGAAGAAAGCAAAATAAGGGAAGAAGGAAGAGAAGGAAGAATAAGTAAGACAAGTGGAATGAGGAAGGAAGGAAAAAGGAAGGAAGGAAATATATAGGTGGATGGGAGGGAGGGAGGAAAAGAGGAAAAGAAGAATAAAAGAAGGAAAAGAAGGAAATGGGAAAAGGAAGGAGGGAAGAATGGCAGCAGGTAGGAGGAAAAAAGAAAAAGTGTGGAAGAAAGCAAAAGAAGGGAAGAAGGAAGAGAAAGAGAAGGAAGAATAAATAAGACAAGTGGAATGAGGAAGGAAGGAAGGAAGGAAGGAAGGGGCAAAACACACACACCAATCACTTATATTCACTGCATATCTGCAAATATATTTATATATATTTTAATTGTTTTTTAATATTTGTATTTCATGTTCTTAATTCTGGCTGTACACTGCCCTGAGTCCTCAGGGAGAAGGGCGGTATATAAATTGGAAATAAAAATAAAATAAAAATAAATATCAAGTTCTTTTACAATTCAACATTTTGAGAAGAGAAGGCCTAACTCACTTTATGTGGGAATTTGTGGGATAAGCTCCTAAAACATGGTAGGAGTTTGGGGTGGGGTGGGGGGGTCACCTGGGGCACAGGGGAATTGTTCCAGATTAATAGACACAACTTCCTTCCTTCCTTCCTTCCTTCCTTCCTTTTCCTTTCTTTTCTTTTCTCTCATCAGATACATAGATGTAGCTATATTAATCTATATACGTAGATAGGTAGAGATAGATAGATGAATAATGATAGATAGATAGATAGATAGATAGATAGATAGATAGATAGATAGATACTGTAGGTCTCGAACTGAGGCCACAAATGACAAGGGAAAATTATAACCACAAGTCAGCTTGGGACAAAGCCCTTCAGCGCTTGTCTAAGAAATTCTAAATTTCTTAGAATTTAGGGCAGGGTGGATAAAAATCAATGATTTTTTAAAAAAAATCAAAAAAATCAAATTTTTTAAAATTTAAATCGCATTTTTTTGATTTAAATCGGATTTTTTTGATTTTTATCGAATTTATTTTAATAAAAAACTTTGGGGGTAAAAATCTATCGTAAGATAGTTTTCTATTTAAGATACATAAATAGTTTAGTTTCTTCCGCATGAAATGGAGCTTAGTTACGTAGCAGGAGGCTGTAGATTCTGCAACACTGGAACTATCAGTGAGTCAACAGCGGATCAAAGGAGTAGCAGAGATGACAGCTGCTCTTTAACAATTATGATTTAAATCGAGTTGATTTAAATCAAGCCTTTTTACTAGTGATTTAAATCATGATTTAAATTGTGATTTAAATCAACTCGATTTAAATCAAATCCACCCTGATTTAGGGCATCAGAACTTCACCCCGCAGGCCAATATAATTAAGACTTCCATCTTCTTTTCTCGTTCTCTCTGCCGAGCGGGAGAACACATCTGGCCAACATCTGGATCGGTTGCCAGCAAAAGCTTTTGGGCTGGCTACCCTGGATCATTCAGCATTCACCTTTCCGGTGCCCCAATGGGTCTTAATTTAAAGGGGGGGAGGGGGAAGGATTGGGGTGATTTCTCCCTGCTTTACCCCCCCCAAACTGTTCAGGCCCCCAACCTGGGTCAGCCCCTTTGAGGGGAGAGAAGAAGGATGCTGCGGTTGCTAGGCACCCAGCAGTCACCTAGCAACTGTCGGTAGTGGGAAGAGAGGACCAGGTCAACCTACATCCTTCTCTCTTGGCGAAGACGGCAGATTTCCGCCCCCCCCCCACCTCCTATTGTGGTTTACTACCTCGAGTTTACAACGTTGCCAGTTGTAGTCACAGGAAGACACAATGGGGGCCAAAAGGCATCCGTCATAAGTCGAGGATTACCTGTCCGGGCTTGTATGGGCCTCGTGGACCTTGCAAAATCAGAACTGAGAACAGTTTACAGTTCATCCTCGACTTAACAACCGTTCGTTTAGTGTTTAAAAGTTACAACGGCCCGGAAAAAAGTTAACATTTTTCACAGTTATGACCGTTGCAACATCACTAGGGTCAGGTGATCCAGTCAGCATGGTTTAAGATGAATGGAGTTCAATCCCCAGAATTCCCCAGCCTGCATGCTTTAAGATGGGTGGACTTCTACTCCCAGAATCCCCCAGCCAGCAATGCTTTAAGAGGGTGGACTTCCACTCCCAGAATCCCCCAGCCAGAATGCTTTAAGAGGGGAGGACTTCCACTCCCAGAATTCCCCAGCCAGCAATGCTTTAAGAGGGTGGACTTCCACTCCCAGAATCCCCCAGCCAGCAATGCTTTAATAGGGGTGACTTCCACTCCCAGAATCCCCCAGCCAGCAATGCTTTAAGAGGGGTGACTTCCACTCCCAGAATTCCCCAGCCAGCAATGCTTTAAGAGGGATGGACTTCCACTCCCAGAATCCCCCAGCCAGCAATGCTTTAAGAGGGTGGACTTCCACTCCCAGAATCCCCCAGCCAGCAATGCTTTAAGAGGGTGGACTTCCACTCCCAGAATCCCCCAGCCAGCAATGCTTTAAGAGGGATGGACTTCCACTCCCAGAATCCCCCAGCCAGCAATGCTTTAATAGGGGAGGACTTCCACTCCCAGAATTCCCCAGCCAGCAATGCTTTAAGAGGGATGGACTTCCACTCCCAGAATCCCCCAGCCAGCAATGCTTTAAGAGGGATGGACTTCCACTCCCAGAATCCCCCAGCCAGCAATGCTTTAATAGGGGAGGACTTCCACTCCCAGAATTCCCCAGCCAGCAATGCTTTAAGAGGGTGGACTTCCACTCCCAGAATCCCCCAGCCAGCAATGCTTTAAGAGGGATGGACTTCCACTCCCAGAATCCCCCAGCCAGCAATGCTTTAAGAGGGTGGACTTCCACTCCCAGAATCCCCCAGCCAGCAATGCTTTAAGAGGGATGGACTTCCACTCCCAGAATCCCCCAGCCAGCAATGCTTTAATAGGGGAGGACTTCCACTCCCAGAATTCCCCAGCCAGCCTTGCTTTACGATAGGTGGACTTCAACTCCCAGAATCCCTCTGCCAGGAAATCCACACATCTTAAAGTTGCGAAGTTTGAAAAACTCTGAGTTTAGAATGATGGAGAATTTAGCTGGGAGTGAGGGGGAGAACTGGAAGGAAAGGCAGATGAAGAAAGAAAGGTTATTCAGAGGCAGATGACATTGGGAGGCAGAGAATAAGGCCCTCGTTAATTAGCAATTGCAATGTGCTAATTGTGAAGTGTTCGGTAAACAGCGAATCTCAGAAACTAAAGAGGACCCCACCCCATTTCTAATGAGTTCATTAAGCGGGAGGGAGGGAGGGAGGGAGGGAAGGAAGAAAGGAAGGAAGGAAGGAAGGAAAAAAGAAAAGAGGGGAGGAAAGAAAGGAAGGAAGGAAGGAAGAGGGAGGGAAGCAAGAGGAACAGAGGGAGAGAGAGAGAGGAAGGAAGGAAGGAAGGAAAAAAGAGAAGAGGGGAGGAAAGAAAGGAAGGAAGGAAGGAAGAGGGAGGGAGGGAGAGAGGCAAGAGGAACAGAGGGGGAGAGAGAGAGGAAGGAAGGAAGGAAAAAAGAGAAGAGGGGAGGAAAGAAAGAAAGGAAGGAAGGAAGGAAGGAAGAGGGAGGGAGGGAGGCAAGAGGAACAGAGGGAGAGAGAGAGAGGAAGGAAGGAAGGAAGGAAAGGGGAAGGAGGAAGAAAAGAAAGAGAAGGAAGAGGGAATTGATCCAATCTAAGGTACAGCACATTTTTTTAGGAATTCATTTCTTAAAGACTTCATATTTTTGTTTTAATATAGAATATTCTTGTAGCCGATTAAACCAAGAAAGCAAAACAGCGCCGAAAATACAAAGATCACAGCAAAATCCCAGGGCTTCTCTGCAAGCCAAAGACCCTGCAGAGGGAGCCCGTGCCAGATCCAATTTTCGATACGGTCCATAAAGGAAGTTATTAAAACCACAAAGCCTTTCTTTTCAATTCAGTAGGAGAATTTAAATATATATATATATAAAAGCAGTGCAACTGAAGCTCGAAACAGAGATGCAAAGAACGACGAGACCACGAAGCAATTCTTGCAAGCCAAGATTAACTATAATGACCAATGCTACCTAATTCATCTATTGGGACTACCTCTCCCATCTCTTGCAGCTGGGGATGATGGGGCCATCCCACCAGAGGACATTGGCTATCATTCAACTCTACATCCCGAGGACCAACAGGTAGTCCTTGACTTAGAACTTCATTTAGCAACCATTTAAAGATAAATGGTCCAAAGTCACCCAGCCGGCTTCCTTGCCTAAGGCAGGACTAGAACTCCCAGTCTCCTGGTGATTGGTCCAAAGTCACCCAGCTGGCTTCCTTGCCTAAGGCAGAACTAGAACTCCCAGTTTCCTAGTGATTGGCTCAGAGTCATCCAGCTGGCTTCTTTGCCTAAGATGGGACTAGAACTCCCAGTCTCCTGGTGATCGGTCCAAAGTCACCCAGCCGGCTTCCTTGCCTAAGGCAGAACTAGAACTCCCAGTTTCCTAGTGATTGGCTCAGAGTCATCCAACTAGCGTCTTTGCCTAAGGTGGGACTAGAACTCCCAGTCTCCTGGTGATTGGTCCAAAGTCACCCAGCCAGCTTCCTTGCCTAAGGCAGGACTAGAACTCCCAGTTCCCTAGTGATTGGCTCAGAGTCATCCAGCTGGCTTTTTGCCTAAGATGGGACTAGAACTCCCAGTCTCCTGGTGATTGGTGCAAAGTCACCCAGCTGCCTTTCATGCCTAATGCAGTACTAGAACTCACCATGTCCCGTTTTCTAGCTTGGGGGCCTTAACCACTAGAATAAACCAGCTCTCTTCCTTTAAAGGAAACCAGGTTAACAGATAGGGCAACCCCCAAACAAACCAGTAGTGAGTTGCAAAACCCGTTGCTACTGGTTTGCTTCTGCGCGCGTGCGATGCTTCTGCGCATACGCGGAAGCGTCCGGCGCGGGTGAGCAGAGCCTCTCGCCACCGCCACCCCTTCACAATTCCGCATAGAATTGGCAGCAACCCACCTGTTCTGCCCCAGCTCTGGATTTCCGAGGATATTGACACACACCAACAGTCCTTATCAAATTTATTAAGTAAGAAGAATAAATAAGACCGGCAAAGGTTGGCAACCAGCCCAGAAAACAAGATATGAGAAACCAAAATACTCTGATAATAATACAAGTTGTTTCCAGCAAGAACGCACTAGCTGCGTGCGACTTAAATAGGCTAAGGGAGTGGCCAATTATCCTCAAGCCCTACTCTCGAGTAGATCTCCTCCTCCTGAGTAGCCACTCCTGACTTTTGGCAGCCCTGCGTGCTCGAGCATTGAGGAGAGGCTCCTCCACTTCGCTCTCTCCACTTGAAGGAGCCTCTGGAGGTTCTGAAGGCCCTGGCTGAGTCTCTGCCTCTGGCATCACATCCTCTTCGGCCTCCTCGCTGTCCGACGCGAGCGCTATCTGTTCAGGCTGCTGGCGCGATACCACACCAGCCTTCTCTTCGTCGGGATCAACCACGATCCGCGCAGGCCACTGGCGGGCCACACCACCACCACTGAAACAAACCCACATTGCCAGCTCTCCATGCCCAAGATTGCACAGGGACAGCCAAGGCAAAGGTTACCTCAAAACATAAAAGAGCAAAAAGCCATATATTTTCATGATGGCAGCCAGCCTTAAGGATAACCAAGCAGCTGCTAACCAGTATTCACACACACATTTATTTATTTATTTTAAATTTATATACCGCCCTTCTCCCTGAGGACTCAGGGCGGTGTACAGCCAGAATTAAAAAACATGGAATACAAATATTAAAAACAATTAAAATATATATAAATTTGGCCCAAAATTAAAAATACAAACCAAGTACATACACACACACACAGCTCACCCACAATCTCAGAATTTCTACATGGCCCTCCCCCCACCCCCAAAGTCTGCCAGTCTGTACCGTCTGTCAGTCAAACCCCCGTCTGTACCGTCTGTCAGTCACAATTTGTCTAAAAGAAGCAGAACTCTTTTAAAAAAAAAAAAAAAAAAGCAAGGCCCATCTCGGAGACACGTCCGTCACTCGCCCATCGCCGCTACCTCCGATAATCCAACTTTTGTTGCGAGACGTTTGCGTGGCGCCTTCTTTTATTCCCCTTTCTCAGCCTTGGGGGATGGCGGCGGGAGGCGGGGGGGGGGAAAGGACAAGGCAGTTCGAAAAGAAACCCAACCGGACAATTTCAAAAGGGCCTGTTTGTTTCCCACCAAACTTTTGGGAAGCAAAAAAAAAGTACAAAGTTGAGAGAACCCTTGCCGGATGCCAACAGGGTGGCCCCGCCAGTCCTCGGTGTCCAGGTGGGTGGGTGAGCGTTTATTGCCTGCGGCGTTGCGAGACAAGTGTGCAAAGCCCATCTTGTCCTTCCACGCGGTAAGTCCTGCCTTTTGCCCCAACATTTGAGGGGAAACACGCACGGCCCCGAAACGAGAAAAAAGAAAAGCAGCAGGGCCCCACACAAGGACGCTCCATGGTTTTCACAGAAAATTATCTTCTCGTTTAATCCCCCAACCCAAAAGGCCCTTGGCCACCCTGCAAAATGTTCCAAGACGAATCGCGGCGTCAATTTTCTCGCCGAGATTCCCCTCTAATTTTTTTTAAAATTTTTGCATGCGGAGCCGTCTGAACTCCAACCGATTCGCAGCCAGATTGCTCCGATGTTGTTTTTGATTCGGGAGGGAATAAAAAAAAAAAAAATCAGAAACCGCTTACCCCCCCCCCCAAGTCAGATATTATTTTTTTTGAAAACAAAAAAAGAGAGAGACTGGCTCCGAGGATTCTTTTAAAGGGGGGGAAAAATGAAATATTAACGAGCCAGCGGAAAAGAAACTGGCGCGTTAGCAGGTTTAAAGAGGAATCAACGGAAGAGCCAAATGTTCACAAAAATTAGGAAAATAGCAGATCAAAGAGAATTGATGAATAAAGCAAGGTTTTAAGACGGAGGAGGTGGCAAAATAGCTGGGTGCCATCACGAACGACAAACAAGAGCTGTGTGTCATTTCAAAATAAGGAAGTAGGGGGGGTTAAAAAAAAGACTTGTTAAGTCGGGAGAAAACCCCAACTGTCAATGTTGGCAAGAATTTCTGTGATAAAAACGAGTGTCTTGCCTAGAAGGATGCTTTCGTTTCCGACAGTACAGTGCCTGCTGTGACAACTTGACGTGCCATTTATACGCTGTGGCGGTTGGGAAACAAAACCAAAAAAATAAAACAAAAACCATGAGTTAAATATAAGGCATGACAAGATCCAAAGAGGAGAAGTGGGTTTTTTTTTAAAAAGGTAAAGATTCCCCTCGCACATATGTGCTGGTCGTTCCCGACTCTAGGGGGCGGTGCTCATCTCCGTTTCAAAGCCGAAGAGCCAGCGCTGTCCGAAGTCGTCTCTATGGTCACGTGGCCGGCATAAAGGCACACGGAACGCTGTGACCTTCCCACCAAAGGTGGTCCCTATTTTTCTACTTGCCTTTTTTACGTGCTTTCGAACTGCTAGGTTGGCAGAAGCGGGGACAAATAACGGGAGCTCACCCCGTTATGCAGCACTAGGGATTCGAACCGCTGAACTGCCGACCTTTCGATCGACAAGCTCAGCATCTCAGCCACTGAGCCACCGCATCTCTGGGTTTCTCTTTACCTGGTTGGAAATTATATTTTGCAGGTGTTTGCTGTTGGGTTTGGAGGAAAAAGGGGGTTTGGTTGAGAAATAGAAGACTTGGGGAGTTAGAAGGACATGACCGGAGATTTGGTTGGCATGGGTATTTGGGGTATGATAAAGTTAAGGTTAATGTGGATTTTAAAAATCGTTAGGATGTGCCATATTGACAATAGGGAATATTTACAAATCTAAGGTTGTGGGTTTCAGCACAATAAAAACATTTTATAGGCAAGAAACAATAGGCTAACGTGTCAGAGGTACTAGATTTTTGTCAAAGGCAATGCAAAATTAAATCAAGGGAAGAATTTGTGGCTGACTCGGATACAGTTTTCAATGTTTCTCTTATTTACTATTGTTATTTATTGATTAAGTTTGTATGCTGCCCATCTCACTCTGCAAAGGCGAGTCGGGGTGGCTTACAGTTGGAACAGTGGTGAAATGTAAAATTTGTTACTACCGGTTCTGTGTGTGTGGTTTGATGGGGGAGGGGGTGTAAATGTGACTGGGTGGGCGTGGCCAACTTTTTTTGTTTTACTTTTTTAAAGCATTTTTTTAACACCTATTCGGGTGAATAGGTTGTTAAAAAATACTTTTAAAAGGTTAAAAAAAAGGCTCTGATGATCGTGTGGCACAGCTGTGATCGTCGGAGCCTTTATTTTTTACTTTTTAAAAGCATTTTTAGCTACCGGTTCCGGAGAACCGGTAGTAAAAAAATGCTAAAAAAGTTTTTTTAAAAAAAGTTCCAACAATCGCGCATTGCTCAGCTGATCTTCGGAATTTTTTTTTTTTTTTACATTTTTTACTACCGGTTCGGCAAACCAGTAGCCTTTTTTACTACCAGTTCAGCGAACCAGTAGCCTTTTTTACTATCAGTTCGGGCAAACCGGACCGAACCGGGAGCATTTCATCCCTGAGTTGGAAGCATAAATATAAAAATATTAAAAGCACATTATTCTTAGAGTAGTGCAGATTTTGAAATAGAATTGGGGACAAATAGTGAAAAAGGAATTGCTTACAATGAATTTGGCTGATATTTGAAGTAGAAGAAAAAATATTCTGGTTATCACACAAATCAAACAATGGAAAAATAAGGGATTGAAAAATTTGAAATTTAGACGATGTATAAAGATGAGAAATAAAGAAACAATCTTTTTTTTTGCTTTAATTTATATGCCGCCCTTCTCCGGAGATTCAGGGCGGCTTACGATGCGTTAAGCAATTTAAAAAATGAAGGAAAGTTAATCAATTTACAACAGTTCATTTAGTGACTGCTCAAAGTTACAACGGCGCTGAAAAAAGTGATTTATGACCGTGTTTCATACTTATGACCGTTGCAGCATCCCCATGATCAAAATTCAGATGCTTGGCAAATGACTCATATTTATGGCGGTCCCAGCATCCCTGGGCCACGTGATCCCCTTTTGCGACCTTCCGACAAGCAAAGTCAACGGGAGAACCAGATCCACTTAACAACCGTGTTACTAACTTAATGACGGCAGCGCTTCACTTAACAACTGTGGCAAGAAAGGTCGTAAAATGGGGCAAACATCACTTAACAAATGTCTTGCTTAACAGACATTTGGGCTCAGTTGTATTCGTAAGCGGAGGACTACCTGTACTGTCAGTATATGTCACCAGACAAACTATCTATAACAGTGATGGCTAACATTTCGGCACCGAGTGGTCAGGGCCACTCTCCGGAAAAGCCAAACTTCCAGGTTCTAGCGTGCATGCGCGCCTGACGATCAGCTGGCCGGTGCAAATGCGCAGGCTGGTTTTCGGCACTGCCACGCACATGAAGGAATCATGCTGCGGAAAAGCCAAACCTCCGGGTTCTCGCGCACATATGCGCCTGACATACATGCACAGGCCGGTTTTTGGCACTGCCGGGTGCTCCAGAAGGGATCACGCTCCAGAAAAGCCACACTTCCGGGTTCTGGCATGCATGTGCACCTGACAATCAACTGGCACGCATGTGCACACCGGTTTTCGGCACTGCCACATGCCCAAAGGATAACTGATGAGCCCCTTGAGGAGCACCCAGAGGCTCCAACTGGTGCAGAATGCGGCCACGCGGGTACTTATGGGGGCGACACTGCGCTCCCACGTAACACCTCTCCTGCGCGAGCTGCATTGGCTTCCGGTGGTCTTCCGGGTGCGCTTCAAGGTATTGGTTCTCATCTTCAAAGCGCTCCATGGCTTAGGGCCCGGGTATTTACGAGACCACCTTCTGCCACCGATAACCTCCCACCAGCCAATTCGCTCCCACAGAGAGGGCCTCCTCAGGGTGCCGTCGGTCAGGCAATGTCGGCTGGCGACCCCCAGGGGAAGAGCCTTCTCTGTGGGGGCACCCGCCCTCTGGAATGAGCTACCGCCAGGGATACGACTGATCCCAGACCTCCGGACATTTTGCCGGGCTCTGAAGACTTTTTTATTTCAGCAAGCCGGGCTGGCTTAAAATTTTTTAATTGGTTTAATTTTATGGGTAAGGGGTTTTAAATTGGGGGAAGCCAATATAGATTTAATTATGTTTTAAAGTATTTTAATGTTTATATTGTATGTTTTTTAATCCTGGCTGTTCACCGCCCCGTGTCCTTTGGGAGAGGGGCGGTATAAAAATTTAATAAATGAAATGAAATGCGTGCCATAGGTTTACCGTCACGGATCTAGAAGGTATCTTTCAAATTTATATTCTAAATGTGAACAGGAAGAACGGAGATTCGCATGTTTGAAGAAGATGTAAAATAGCAAGAAAAACTTGGTTTTTTTTACATCCACCGATTCAGGGGAATTTAAAATATTAATATACAATTAGACGAGACGTTTTTCTTTTGGGATCGATGGACGAAGAGTTTGGGGGGAAAAATCATGGAATTTTATTTTTATACATGATAACTGAAGCAAAATTATTGTATGCATAAAATGGGAAGATATGACAATACTTGACTCAGCCTTCTATCCTTTCTAAGGTAGGTAAAATGAGGACCCAGATTGTGGGGGCAATAAACTGACTTTGTATAAAATATACAGAAGTATGAAGGCTATTGCTTAACGCATTGTAAGCCGCCCTGAGTCTCCGGAGAAGGGCGGCATATAAATCAAATTTTAAAAAAATATACCTATCATGGAGAAATGGATAGAAAAGATAAGAAACTTGCCGAGATGACTAAATTGAGTTCTTTAATAGAGAAAAGACATCTATGTTTATTGCTGACTGGAAAACCCCAAATGGATCTTTTTGCATAAAATAGGGGGGGAAATGAATTTATAATTTATACTTTTGAGGATTAGACAGCATAGATTATAGAAAGAAGAGAGTTCCGGTTTTAACCCCAGAGTAAGGAGCAAATTTAAAATTGTACCTATAACTGCTGTCAAGATTGAAAGCGTCTTTTTTCTTTCTTTTCTTTTTCTTTCTTTTTTCACCCAAAATCATCCATCCATTCATCATCCATCAATCTATCTATCATCCATCCATCCATCTATCCTGTCTGTCTGCCTATCATATCTATCATCTAGCTATATCATCTGTTTCGATCATATTTATCCATCCATATCTATCTTTCTATTCATATCTATCTCTATCTCTATCGTGTGTCTTGTCTTGTCTTTATCTATCTATCTATCTATCTATCTATCTATCTATCTATCATTTATCTATCTATCTATCTAATCTATCACGTCTGTCTATCTGTGTTTATCTATCTAATCTCTCATCTCTGTCTATTTCTATTTATCCATCTCTATCTACTGCCTGCCTGCCTGCCTGCCTATCTATCTACCTATCTACCTATCTACCTATCTATTTATCTATCTATCTATCTATCTATCTATCTATCTATCTATCTATCTATCTATCTACCTACCTACCTACCTACCTACCTACCTACTCTGTATGTCTATCAATCTATCTATCATGTCTATCTCTATCTATCTATCTATCTATCTATCTATCTATCTATCTACTCTGTATGTCTATCAATCTATCATGTCTATCTCTATCTATCTATCTATCTATCTATCTATCTATCATCTATCTATCTACTCTATCAATCTATCTAATCTATCATCCCTATCTATCTATCTATCTATCTATCTATCTATCTATCTATCTACTCTGTATGTCTATCAATCTATCATGTCTATCTATCTATCTACCTATCATCTATTTATCTACTGTCTATCAATCTATCTAATCTATCATCTCTATATCTATCTATCTATCTATCTATCTATCTATCTATCTATCTATCTGTCTATCTACTCTGTCTATCAATCTATCATCTCTGTCTATCTCTATCTATCTATCTATCTATCTATCTATCTATCTATCTATCTATCTACCATTTATCTGTCTGTCTGTCTGTCTTATCTATCTCTATAATCTCTGCCTGCCTGCCAACCTGCCTACCTACCTATCTATCAAATTTATTTGCTGCATATCCCTCTGTCATCCGACTCTGGGCAGCTTACAATCTGATAAAATGGTATTACAAAAGCTGAAAACGAACAATATGTACATTAAATAAATAAATAAATACATGTATCCTAATTATTCTCTTTCAATCAACAGAAAGCCACTGGCTGTTTTTCCCGCTGCCAATTTATCCTGGCAACAGAGAAACCTGAATAAGAAAAATAAAAAGAACACCTCCTAAAAGTAAACATAATGAACAGTGAATCAAATTACGTAATTAAAAAGGCGGCAAGCTGCATCTTTGGCAGCATAATGCCTTAAACTGGATTCGTCTCCCGAGAGGGATGGGTATGGCGGGGTGGATTGGATGACCTCGAGGGGGGGAACCTTCCCTTGATACAATTCTATGGCTAAAATTCCCCAGTTTCCTTCAGCAAATTTGAACAACTTCCCCCAAAACCCCATCACATTTAAATGAAGCAAATAGGGGAAGAAAAAAAAAAAGATACGAAGTAATTGCCTACACCTAGAAAAAAAACCCTCCACTTTTCCAAGCACGCAAAGGGGGGGGGGGGAATGAGCTTACATTTAAGGTTTTGCGCTAATAAATTGTCCACATGGATCGGTCAGCTAAATGGAAGCGCTTTCCTGGAAAATTGGAAAGCTAAGCTCGCTGTGTTTTATTTTTTTGGGGAAAAAATGGATCATTTGGGGGGCCTCCAAACCTAATCTAAGCGGGGTGAGTGAGCAGAAGCAAATTCAATTTATTCGTTAGCAATTGAACAGATAAATAAATTAATAAAGCCCCGGGATCTAGGTTTTAAACCTTTTCCAGGCTCCTTCCACAAATCCTTTGGGCTAACATCTGTCGCCAATTAAGAAATCAAACCAGATTTGATTTCAACATCTTAAACAAGCATCTTCTTTTCTCTTCTGGAACTGCTAAAGATTCAGCTGGCCCCCTTCCTTCAAACCCAAATCCTATTTTAGCAAGGAAAAAGCCAAAAAAAAAAAAAAAAGCTTTGCTCCTCACCCACACGGTTCAATTAACCGTGCAATCTCTGAGCGTGTTTTGATCATTGTGGTTTCCCTCAATGAGGACTAGACACTTCTCCAGTTGAAATCCAGCAATAAATAGAACTTCCAATTGATTTCGCTGCCCAATTTTATATCAACGTGGCGAGGAAAAGCGACGCAAGGAACCAAGCGTGGGAAAGCTGGCCTTGCTTGCAAAACACACCCTGAAGAAGATATATAAGTTATCTTCTTTTATTATGAGATATATAAGATATATAATTTTATATAATTTCCCTCCCCTCCCTAACATTAAAGAAGCAGCAGGAAAGATGAAAAAGAGAGAGAGAGAGAGAGAGAGAGAGAGAGAGAGAGAGAGAGAGAGAGAAAATCTTGCATTTGGAAATAAAAGGGCTGTTTCACCACGGGCTCAAATCTTACTTCATTCATGCCTGAATTGCACCACAGGTAGTAGCATGCACTATGCAAAATCACCTTTGCATTAGGAATTAAATTAAATCAACAGGTAGCAAGTAACATTTTCCCACCCGCTTGGCCCGGCCCTTAACCCCCCAAGGAAATTCCGGATCCAGTTGTGCAGTGACTCTCTCAAGACGTGTCTCTTCAGCTCCCTGCAAATTTTTGACATATTTTTGATACGTGAGTGACTGCTGCCACGGCTATTTTAAACCACCCAAGCGTAAAAAGGAAACCTATCTCCGCAAGCCAGGGCAGGTTAGATGCAGAGCAGGCTTTCTTAACTTAAAGGAGAGTTGGCGATAATATCAAGCTTCTAGACCTCACTGTGCGCGCGCTTCCTTGGCTCCCGTATCAAAAAGATTGTGCACAATTAAAAGAACAGATTTCTCGAAGTCGCTGGCCTGCTGTGATTGTAACCCAAATATTGGCACAATCCGGAATCCTGTCCAAATTACACACCGTTTTAATCTCCCCGAAGAGTTTAGTCGATTTTATAATGAGAAAGCCAAAACTTCAATGTTCTTCAATGCAAATTAAATATCTTTCACACAGATCCTTGCGATACTCAACACAAACCCGTGTTACTCCAAACACCTTAAAAATCGGTTACTGCGATAAGCCAAATTTCCTGGTTTAAATTTCTCTTTGGTGTTGTTTTCCCTTGGGACCAATTTCAATGAAAGAACGGCCTAAAAAGTCTTGGCTAAAACAAAGATAAAAATAAATATTCTTTTTTGTGTGTGTGTGGTTTTTTTTTCAGCAGATAGTTTTTGGGGTTTTCTTTCCAAACCTATTTACACATCCCCAAAAGAAGCATCTCTTAGGGCATCTCTAAGCGTAGCAAATTTAATTTCATTTAATTCAAGCTCACTCAAAAAAAGGGCGCGCTCATTTTTAAGGTCAGACTTATCAACATTTTTACATGCCAAAAAAAATAAAAATAAATAAAAATCACTTGACACTAATTGTTCTGCCAAAATCGTGAAAATTCAATGTTTCAAATGCAAACCAGCTATTATTGGGGGTTTCCGATATACGAACACGGCTTCTGTTGAAATGATATATGTACAGACATACACATTTATGAGAAGAAGAAAAAAAAAACAGCCCCACATACATGAACCTCCCCGTTAAACTTTAATCTGGAAATTCTGCCATGTATGTGCGTGTTAATTTATTGCAACCTAAACAAAGAGACGCGCGTGCCATTTTAAAAATTAACAATGCATTATCTTGTGTTTACAGATCATAACACACCTCGCCCAATATACGACGGCTGCGATCCGTAGCAATCTTTTAACACTAAGGAAAAAAAAAATCTGCATTTTCTTAGGAGAGCCATATAGAAAATAACAAAAAATTAAAAGGATTGGAAGGTTTTTTTGGGGGTGGGAGAGGCTGTCTTGCATCCATCCACCATTGGAATTGAGCAAGATTAGGAATTCTGAACGGATGTAAATGCAGATTTTTTTTTTCCGCCCAGTTATGGCTGCTGGACAATGGCATCCACTACCCCGCCCTTCGCGGCTGTGAACCATGGGTTTCCAAAGCCAACGGGCGAGACAATCAAACATCAGTTCACCTTTAAATCAAAGAGGGTTAAGGAAGATCATGGAAAATAATAGAACCTAGATTTTTTGTTTTTTTTTAAAGGGAGAAAAAGCTCAATATTTCTGTTTTCTTGCAAAGCTTGCCCTAACCTCAACTGTTCCGACCAATTTTATTTTTTTTTAAAATGCCATTTAATTCTCCTTTGCAAAAGGGAGAAAACAGCGATGCGAATTTTTGCAGATTTTCCCCCAAAAATCCTTTCATGAAAAGGAACCCCAATTTGAACCCTCTTTTTCAACGCTCCCTTGTGGGGTTTTTTTGCCAGAATTAGGGCAGGTCCAGTTTGCAAAGGAAAGACCCCCACCCCAAGAAACAAGGATGCAGAATTATGATTATTTTTTTTTCCAAAAAAAAAAAAAAAAAATTCCATTTGATTGCCATTTAAGGAAAAGGGACTATTTAATAGGATCATTCGGGGGTCCCAAATTGGGGGGCAAAGGGGGGGGGAAATCAGGAGAGGGGGGATTGCAATCTAGAACTGTTTGATTGAAAGATAGACCCCCCCCTCCATATAACCCCACCGCCCATTATGCAATTCCACCGTAATCCCCCATCTCACTTTTTTGCAAAGGGTGAGTGGGCCATGACTGCAGTTTTCCTGGGGTCTTCCCCAGGGGAGGGGGCTTCCCCACCCGGGAATGATGTCCCATTTTGGGGTGGGGGAGTGACAGCCAGCTTTGTACCTCCCCACCGCAGAACCCCCCCCCTTATCCCGACACACACACACCGTTTTGCAAAGAGTGAGAATGGACTTCAGGGCAAAGGCACGGCGGGACCCCCACCCTAAAGGGGAGGGGGCTTCCCCACCAAGGTTTACGGGTTGGAGGGGCGGCAAAAGTCAGCTTTGCATCTCTTTCTTCGCCCCCTCCCCATCAACCCGACCCCCCACTTTGCAAAGAGGGCACGGCCGGGACCCCCACACAATTCCCTGCATTTTAAAGGGGAGGGGGCTTCCTTTACAAGATCGGCTCTGGTTTTTTGGGGAGGGGGGAGCGGGGCTGGTTGGCATCTCCTCCTCTTATCTCCCCCCTGCCGACCCCACCCACTCTTTGCAAAGAGGGCCCAGATCCCCTAAGTTTCCAGCGCTCCGAAGGGGAAGGGGCTTCCCTGCCAGGATCAACTCCATTTTTTCTGGGGAGGGGGCTTTGCCAACCCTCTCCCCATGCCGACTCCTACCTTTGCAAAGACACCCCCCCCCAGTTTCAAGCTCTCCAAAGGGGAGGGGGCTCTCCCCGCGGGGGATCAACTCTGTTTTTCCTGGGGAGGGGGCGCCTGGTTGGTACAGCCCCCCTTAGCTTTGCAAAGATGCCCCCTCCCCTACTTTCCAGCGCTCCAAAAGGGGAGGGGGGGCTTCCCCACTGGAATCAACTCCGTTTTTTTTTCTGGGGAGGGGGCTCTGGACTGGTTCTCATCTCCCCCTCCCAGGCCGACCCCTTAGCTTTGCAAAGACGCCCCCTCCCCTAATTCCCAGTGCTCCGAAAGAGGAGGGGGCTTCCCCACCCCCTAGATGCCACCAAGTCCGTTTTTTTCCTAGGAGGGGGTGCCAGGTCGGTAAAGCCCCCCCATGTGACAATCCCTTAGCTTTGCAAAGACGCCCCCTCCCCTAATTCCCAGCACTCTAAAAGGGGAGGGGGGCTTTCCTGCGGGGATCAACTCCGTTTTTATTTTCCGGGGAGGGGGCTCCGGGTTGAGTCCTCATCTCCCCACCTCTCCCCTCTCCATATGCCGACCCCTATCTTTGCAGAGACGCCCCCTCCCCTAATTCCCTGCACTCTAAAAGGGGGAAGGGGGCTTTCCCGCGGGGATCAACTCCGTTTTCCCTGGGAGGAGGGGGACGCCTGTTTGGTGTAAAGCCCCCCCATACATATCCCGACCCCTATCTTTGCAAAGACGCCCCCTCCCCTAATTCCCTGGCACTCTAAAAAGGGGGAGGGGGGCTTTCCCGCGGGGATCAACTCCGGTTTTTTTCCAGGGGAGGGGGCTCCAGGTTGAGTCCTCATCCCCCCCACCTCCCTCCCTCCTATGCCGACCCCTATCTTTGCAAAGACGCCCCCTCCCCTAATTCCCTGCACTCTAAAAGGGGGAAGGGGGCTTCCTCACGGGGATAACTCCTGTTTTTTTTCCAGGGGAGGGGGCCCCGAGCTGAGTCCTCATCCCCCCCACCTCCCTCCCTCCTATGCCGACCCCTATCTTTGCAAAGACGCCCCCTCCCCTAATTCCCTGCACTCTAAAAGGGGGAAGGGGGCTTCCTCACGGGGATAACTCCTGTTTTTTTTCCAGGGGAGGGGGCCCCGAGCTGAGTCCTCATCCCCCCCACCTCCCTCCCTCCTATGACGAACCCTATCTTTGCAAAGACGCCCCCTCCCCTAATTCCCTGCACTCTAAAAGGGGGAAGGGGGCTTCCTCACGGGGATCAACTCCGTTTTTATTTTCCGGGGAGGGGGCTCCGGGTTGAGTCCTCATCTCCCCACCTCCCTCCCTCCTATACCGACCCCTATCTTTGCAAAGACGCCCCCTCCCCTAATTCCCAGCACTCTAAAAGGGAGAAGGGGGCTTCCTCACGGGGATAACTCCTGTTTTTTTTCCAGGGGAGGGGGCCCCGAGCTGAGTCCTCATCCCCCCCACCTCCCTCCCTCCTATGACGAACCCTATCTTTGCAAAGACGCCCCCTCCCCTAATTCCCAGCACTCTAAAAGGGGAGAGGGGCTTCCTCACGGGGATAACTCCTTTTTTTTTCCGGGGAGGGGGCTCCGGGTTGACTCCTCATCCCCCCCCACCTCCCTCCCTCCATATGCCGACCCCTACCTTTGCAAAGACGCCCCCTCCCCTAATTCCCTGCACTCTAAAAAGGGGGAGGGGGGCTTCCCCACCCCACCCCCGAGAGATGCCATCCACTCCGTCTTTGGGGAGGGAGGGGTCGCGGGGGCTGCTCCTCCAACTCCAACCCCCCCCATCCCCCCACCCCATTAGGACCCCCACCCACCCCTCCCCAGCCCCCTCCCTCCCCCCTCTCACCTTCCGGCGCTTGTCTGCGAAGGGCAGAGCCAGCCAGGGCATGGCCCGCGTCGCCTCCTGCCAGCGCGGCTGCTCCTGCTCGGCCGAGACGAAGACGATCTCCAGGCGCTGCTGCTGGGACGGGGCGGCCGCGGCTCCTCCGGCGGCTCCGGCGGCGTCTCCTCCCTCCGGGCCGGGCTGGAAGCGGCCGTAGAAGGCGGCCAGGTTAGCGGCCACTTGCGCGCAGGGCCCCCCGCCGCAGTAGCCGAAGTAGAGCCCCACCAGCGAGACGCCCCTCGCCGGCACGGACGCCGTGGCCACCGCCGAGCCGTCGGGCGCCGCCAGCGCCTCGCCCAGCAGCTCGGCCAGCGCAGCCATGCCCGCCGCCCCCGACCCACAGGCCGCCGCCAGGGGGCGCGCGCGGCCGCAGGGCCCCGCGTGGCGATCCACGCCTCCTCCTCCTCCTCCCACCCGGCCCCGCCCCGCCCCGGGAGACGCCCCGCCCTCCTGCGCGGAGGACACGCCCCCCCTCGCTCCCTCCCTCCCTTTCCCCGCCCGCTCGCTAGTCGCGCGTCAGCTTGGTCGTGTGAACGCGGGCGGGGCTGAGGGAGAGGGGAGGGGTTTCTTGGAAAAGGGGAGGGGGCAGAGGGGAAGGTGGGGGGGCTGGGTTGGGGGAAATTGGGGGGGTATGAGGGAGAAAGGGGGGGAGGGGGCTGAGTTGGGGGGTTTCTCTGAAAGGGGCGGGGGGGGGAGTGTGTGTGTGAGGTGAATTTGGGGGAATTGGGGTCGTGTGAAGGCGGCTAAGTTTTGGGGTTCCGTTTGGGGTACAAAGGAGGGGCAGGGGAGGGTGAAGGGGGGCTGAGATGGGGAATTGGGGGTCGTGTGAAGGCAGCCACTGTTGGGGTTCCTTTTGGGGGGGTATGAGGGAGAAAGTGGGGGAAGGGCTGAGTTGGGGGTCTTCTGTGAAAGGGGCGGGGTGTGTGAGGTGAATTTGGGGAATTGGGGTCGTGTGAAGGCAGCTAAGGGTTCCTTTTTGGGGGGTACAAGGGAGAGTCAGAGGAGAAAGTGGGGGAGGCTGAGTTGGGGGGTTTCTTTGAAAGGGACGGAGAGGGGTCCAAGGTGAATTGGGAGCCATTGGGGAATTGGGGGTCGTGTGAAGGCAGCCACTGTTGGGGTTCCTTTTGGGGGGGTATGAGGGAGAAAGGAGGGGAGGGGGCTGAGTTGGGGGCTTTCTTTGAAAGGGATGGAGGGGGGTGATGAGGTGAATTTGGGGGAATTGGGGTCGTGTGAAGGCGGCTAAGGGTTCCTTTTTGGGGGTACAAGGGAGGGGAAGGGGAGGGTGAAGGGGGGCTGAGATGGGGAATTGGGGGTCGTGTGTAGGCAGCCTTTTGGGGGGCTAGGAGGGAGAAGGGTATGAGGGAGAAAGTGGGGGAGGGGCTGGGTTGGGGGCCTTCTTTGAAAAGGGCAGGGGGTGATGAGGTGAATTTGGGGCCATTGGGGAATTGGGGTTGTGTGAAGGCGGCTAAGTGTTGGGGTTCTTTTTGGGGGCTACAAGGGAGGGGCAGGGGAGAGTGAAGGGGGGCTGAGTTGGGGAATTGGGGGTCGTGTGAAGGCAGCCACTGTTGGGGTTCCTTTTGGGGGAGTATGAGGGAGAAACGGGGGGAGGGGGCTGAGTTGGGGGCTTTCTTTGAAAGGGACAGAGGGGGGTGATGAGGTGAATTTGGGGCCATTGGGGAATTGGGGTCGCGTGAAGGCGGCTAAGGTTTCCTTTTTGGGGGGTACAAGAGAGAGGCAGAGGGAAAGGTGGTGGGGGCTGAGTTGGGGAATTGGGGTCGTGTGAAGGTGGCTAAGTGTTGGGGTTCCTTTTGAGGGAGGGATAGGAGAAAGTGGGGGAGGCTGAGTTGGGGGGTTTCTTTGAAAGGGACGGAGAAGGGTCTGAGGTGAATTGGGAGCCATTGGGGGTCGTGTGAAGGCAGCCAGTGTTGGGGTTCCTTTTGGGGGGAGGTATGAGGGAGAAAGTGGAGGAGGGGGCTGAGTTGGGGGGTTTCTTAGATAGGGGCGAGGGGGGGAGTGTGTGTGTGAGGTGAATTTGGGGCCATTGGGGAATTGAGGTCGTGTGAAGGCGGCTAAGGGTTCCTTTTGGGGGGTACAAGGGTGGGATAGGGAAAGGGGGGCTGGGTTTGGGGATAGTTTTAAAGTGGCTGTGGGAGGGAGGCATAGGGGGAAGATGAGGGGGGGGCACTGGGTTGTGGGCAATCCCACCGCATTCATCTCCAGCTGGGGGGAATTTGGGTCGTGTGAAGGCAGCCAGTCTTGAGGTTCCTTTTGGGGGTTGTGAGGGAGGGATAGGGGAAGGTGGGGAGCCTGGGTTGGTGTTTCTTTTAAAGAGGCAGTGCGAGGGAGGGGGAGACAGGAAGATGGGGGGAGGGCTGGGTTGGTGGGACCACAGGCAGGCACAGTGGCCAGCCAGCCAGCCAAGCTTTGGTTGTATGAATGTAGGCAGGGTTGGGTTTATTTTGTGGGGGGGCGCAGTATGAGGGAGAGGCAGACGGGAAGGGGGCGCTGGATTCTGGGAGTAATCCCTGCTCTTTCAGCTGCCAGCTAGTGGAGTTTGGGCCAAGAGGGTTGTGTGAATATGAGCCATGTTGGGGTTGCTTTTGGGGGGGCGGCAGGAGGGAGGGACAAGAGGAAGGTGGAGGCTGGGGGGAACACCCTGCTCATCCACCCTCCAACTGGGGTTTTGGGGTTCTTTTAAGGGGTGGAATAGCAGGGTTTGGGAGAGGATCCCAACTGCTCAGAGACCAGCCGGTCATGTGAACGCAGACGGGGTTGGCTCTTTTGGGGGGTGGGAATGAGGGAGGGGCCAATGGGAGGTGGGGGGGACACTCAGACACCGTGTTGGGGCTCCTTTTGTGGGGTGGTACGAGGGAGGGACGAAAGGGAAAAGACCCCTCTGGGGGGCAGCTCAGACGCCAGCTAGCCAAGGTTGGGTTGTGTGAACATGGGTGGAGTTGGGGTTGTTTGGGGGGGGGTCTGTGTGAGGGCAGGATACGAGGTGTGGGGCAGCTGGATGGGGGACACCCCACACATTCATCCCCCAACCATGAGAAGCTTTAAAAATATTCAAATCCATCTTGGTTACCCATTTACACTCAGTTGGTAAATCTAGATTAAGATTTAGCATTAAGATTAACAGAGTTGGAAGGGACCGTACAGGTCATCTAGTCCAACCCCCCAGCCCAAGCAGGGTCTCCTACATCTGCCTCTACCTAGGATCAAACTCACAACCTCCTGATTGTGAGGCAAGAGCTCCACCTTTAGGCCACAGCAGCTTAGAAATGCTACTATAGGTCAGGGCTCTTCACAAACTTGCAACCTTAAGACTTCTGGACTTCAACTCCCAGAATTCCTCTGGCAGCATGGAAGTCTTACAAGCTGCCAAATTTCTCCAAAACTTGGAGAACCCATCCCACCTTTACTTCCCCAAGCTCACAATATCTTTTTTCTTTCTTTCTATTATATACCCTCGCTAAAACAACCCTATAAGGTAGGCTGGCCAGAAGCGGGAGCCTTGGAATCACCCGGTGCCTTTTTCGTGACTGTGGGTGGACTCGAACCCAAGTCTTCTCTGGACTCGGTGGAAAAAGTTGGGAGAGAGAAGGTCTTGAGAGAAAAAGGACTGAGCCTTGACTTCCCCTGTGTTTTGGTGGATTCTTGCACATCGTGCCAAATTAAGTCATTTTTTTTTTCCAGGAAAGAGAAGAAGTTAATTTTGCCTTTTAGCCAAACAATGTTCATTTCCAACAAGGACAACAAACCAGGATCCAAGCAAACCTCAGTTTGTCGCAGCCCAAGATTTCCTCCATCCGGTATTCCGATATTACAAAACCATTCAAGTTAAACCAACTAGCAACTGGGTGCTTTGTGTTGTCTTAATATTGGAGGAAGTTGGGCTGTTTCATATGCAGGTTATCCTTGATTTACGACCACAACTCAGCCCAAAATTTCTGTCGCTAAGCGAGACTGTTGTTAAATGAGTTTTCTCCCATTTTACACCAGCAGTGGGTTTCACTTATTTTTACTACCAGTTCGCCGTGCGCACGCTTGCCTTTTGTGCATGCGCCCAGTCTCAAAAACGTGACTGAATAGGGCGGCATAGCGCCAGGACAGGCGGGCCCACCCATGATCTCCGCTACCGGTTCACACGAACCGGCTGAATACCACCTCTGTTTTACACCCCTTCTTGCCACAGTTCTTAAGTAAATCATTGACATTGTTAAGTTATTAATGCGGTTGTTAAGTGAATCTGGCTTCCCCCATTGGCTCTACTTGTCAGAAGGTCGCAAAAAAGGATCACGTGTCACTGGGACACTGCAACCATCATAAGTACATGCCAGTTGCCAAGTGCCCAAATTTTGACCACGGGGATGCTGCAACTGTGAAAAACAGTCATTTTTTTAAGTGCTGTTGTTACTTTGAATGGTCACTAAAATGCTGGCTAGGGAATTCTGGGAGTCAAAGTCCATCCATCTTAAATCATGCTGGCTGGGGAATTCTGGGAATTGAAGTCCACCCTTCTTAAAGCATTCTGGCTGGGGATTCTGGGAGTGGAAGTCCATCCATTTTAAACAATTCTGGCTGGGGAATTCTGGGAGTGGAAGCCCACCCCTCTTAAAGCATGCTGGCTGGGGAATTCTGGGAGTGGAAGTCCACCCATCTTAAAGCTGCTGAATTTGAGAAACATCGGTTTTTTTAAGTTGATAAAGGTTGCTTTCCTGCAAGACAAACCAAGTTTGGCTTTGCTTCTAAAAATATTGGCATGCCACCACACTGGCCACCCTCTCAGGGGATAGGTAACCCCCCCCCCAACAAGCCAAGATGGCTGAGTGGAGTGTTCAGAAGGACAAACTGCTGAAACCCCCAAATCTTGGGAAAATTACGATTTTCCAACTTCCATGAGAAAAGAGTCACTGTAGTAGCTGTGAGGTTCAGGCGCCCCCTTGTGGCTTCTAAGGAAAAAACGTTTTTTTAATTCAAATTTATTTTATTGAATTTAATTCCTTGCATTAGAAATGCAGCTCAGGGTGGATTTTCCGTGCGTCTCTCATTTGGTATTGTTTTTATTTCTTTTAATCATTTCTTAAGATTTGCTTGCTGCCCATCTCGTTTGGTTTGCTGCTTCTCTTATTATTAGGGGGTATATTAATATTTAGGAAAGGGGACCACCAGGTAACTTTTCTGCCCCGTTTCGCTGGAGTTCTCTTTGTCCTGGTGAGAAGCCACTCTGAATTTCTGATGGATAACAAGAGTGAGATCTTTGATCAAAGGCTGAATGCTCTCCTTGGTGGTATCCTTTTTTTTTTTTTACAATGAGTACTTTGCCTTGTTTAATGGTAGAATGGTAGAATCTAATATTGGAAGGTGACCTTGAGGTCATCCAGCCCAACCCTTGCTCAGATTTGAGTCAGGGAAGACATCTTTTTCTTCTTAGGACTGGATTTCCAATCTTGTTTCCTGGCCTACCTCAAAGGGAGGTTTCAAGACAGCATAATTCTTACACATGATCTGCAATGTTGCATAAATGATAGCTAGTCCTTAACTTACAACTGGTTGCTTAGCAATCATTCAAACTTACAAAAGACACCCGCCCCATCCCCCCAAAAAACCAAAATATTTACCAATGGACTGGCCCCAGGTCATGTGATCACATTTGGGACGCTTGGCAACCAGACTACATTTGTGTCCGTTTGCAGCATCAACTAACCATGATTCATGGTTTTGTCAGAAACCGGTTTCTGGCACAAACCATCATAGCGAACAATGGGTTCACTTAAACAACCGTCGCATTTACTTAACAACCTCCCCACAAAAAAGATGGAAAAATTGGGTGCAGTCACATGGAGACCTACTTAATGACCAGCATTCAATTGTGGTCATAAGTCAAGGACTACCCATATTTAAAGTATCTCTTTTTAGAGAGACTAAGAAATTTTATGGGGTCAGAAAGTGAGAATTTAGGTTTTTTTGGTAGGTTCATGTCTTGACATTAGCTGACTGACTTTTGCTATATTACAGTGATGGCTAACCTTTTTGTCATTGCATGCCAAAAGCGAGGGAGTGCGGGGGGGATCATGCATGCACATGCCCACACTCATAATTCAATCGCACCCGTGCCCCGCCCCCACACATTTGTGCACGACCCCCCCCCGCACTTCTCCCGCTTTTGTCATGCGATGGCAAAAAGATTACCGGTGGGCCGGGTAGGCCTGTTTTTTGCCCTCCCCAGGCGCCAGAGGTTTTCTTGGAGCCTGGAGAGTGTGAAAATGGCCTTCCCCACCCATCCACCTCGAGGCCATCCGGTAGGCCCTTAAGGCCTGAAAATCAGCTGGCCGGCGCACTGAGCTAGGGTAACACTTGCGTGCCCACAGATACGGCTCCACGTGCCACATGTGGCACGCGTGCCATAGGTTCTCCATCACGGCTATATTATTTTGGAACTTTAGGGAAATAATGGCGTGCGTCAGTCCTTGTGACTAGAATGGCCTTTGAAGACGAACCATCCAGAGTTAAAAAAAATAAACCGTTAAGAAATACTACGCGGAGTAACGCTCAATCTTGGAGAAGATATCCAGATGTTGGGATGTGTCTCCACCTAGAAAGACCAGAATCGTGCAAAACACGGTTTTCCCTGTGACCATCTATAGAAAGTTGGGACTTTGGTGAAGAAGGAAAGGAAGAGTATTGAAGACTTAGAACTTTGGTGTTGGAGAAGACAACTGAGAGGACCACGGATGGTCAAGAAAACCAACCAATAGATCATCAAACAAGTCAACGCAGAGTTCTCCCTCGAGACACAAATGACCAGGTTCAAATCATCCCATGATGTGAAGACCCAACTTTCTGGAGAAGAAGACTCTCTGATACTGGGAAAGGTGGGAGAAGAAGACAACCAACAGTAAGGTTGAGGGACTCAAATTATGGGGCCACCATTGGAAGAACTGAAAGATTAAATTGGGGACAGATCTTCCTGGAGAAAAATATTACCCTGTTTCCCCGAAAATAAGACCCAATCAGAAAATAAGTCCTAGCATGATTTTTCAGGATGCTCGTAATATAAGCCCTACCCCCAAAATAACCCCCCGTTAAGATTGTCAGCCAGATGGATGCATTTAATACCGTATTTCCCCCAAAATAAGACCTAACCAGAAAATAAGCCCTAATTCTTTGGAGCAAAAATTAATATAAGACCCGGTCTTATTTTTAGGAAAACATGGTATCTATGAGGTCACTAAGAGATGACACTGAATTGATGGCATATAATCAAACTGGAAGACCCAGCTCTCTTGAGGAGAAGCTCTTATGCTAGAAAAGCTGGAAGAAAAGAGGACAACTAATAGCCAGGTGGAGGGGACTCAGTCACAATGCTAATGGGAACATCACTGGAAGACTTGAAGAAACACATTGGGGAAGGATTCCTTTGAATTATGGATGCTGGAGAAGATTCCTGAGAAGATCATGGAAAGCCATGAAAACAACTTGATGGATCATTGAAATAAATCAACCCAGAGTTCTCGCTCAAAACATCAGTGAGCAAGCTCAAACAATCCTATTTTGGACATATGATGTGTTTTAGAAGTTTGGAGAAGTCCATAATTGTGGGGAAAGTAGGAGGGAGGAAGAGGGGAAGGGGAAGGAGGAGGAGGAGGAGAACAAAAGAAGAAACAAAAGAAACACAAAAGAAGAAAAGAAGGAAGAAGAAAGAATAGAAGGAGGAGGAAGAGGAAAAGAAGAGAAGAAGAGGAGGAGGAGAGGAAGAAGAAGAAACAAAATTAATCACAAAAGAAGAAACACAAAAGAAGGAAGAAGAGGAGATGGCTCCAACAGCACCATGGAAATTCACCGTTTTTATGCACATCAAAAATCGGGAGCTTTTGTCGACTCATCAAAGCTGCCATCTTGACTTTTTTGACCACATCTGGGGACCTCCTAGGAGCACAGCATTAACATTGCTGATGGAAACCCTGAAGCTGACCTAACCGAAGCAAACTAGAAGCTTCAGTGCTGCCACATCGGAGCTGAGGGATGAGGGTGGGGAGGGGGGAAGAGATTAGAGATAGCTGGGGTTGTGTAGTCAAAATAAAATGCTTTCTCTTGGGAACCAAGGACGTTCTCGCATCTGGTCACAGGGAGGAGGAGTGATGTCACCAGGCAACCAGACAGTGCCTTGATTGGACCATGTGACTAATAGTTTTGAGAAAGTAACAAACGTTTACTTTTTATTAGGTGAAAACCGCGGAAACCTTCAGAGTCAGCTTTCACCAGCCTGTGCCAATATGATATATCCAATAAATGTATTATTTGAGGAATCTATCCGCCTGAGTTTTGATTGCTGTGGTTATATTACTTGGTACCCTGATAGCTGATGGAAACCATGAGTGGTCAATCAAACCTTCAACAGTTTTCTTAAAAACAGGAATTTTATCAATGAACGTGTACAGAAGACACCTGGATTTATTCCAATGTGGGGTTTTTTTCTTTCTTTTTTAATATCTATTTTTATTTTATTCCAAAAAAGTTAAAATACAAAACACCATTTTTTTTAAAAAAAAAATTTTTTTAAACACCTGGATTTATTCCAATGTGATTTCCCAAACACCTTTAAAGGCGAGTTAAGTCTTTCCATCATGTTGAGAAATCACGTCCAGCGGGTTAGTCCAGGCCGATGGTAGAGGAGCAACTGTCCCTCGGGATCAGATCCAAGCTGGATCACTTTTGGATCCTCTGGGATGAACACTGATGAGGTGAGAAGGTCTCCCCTTCCAACAGGCTGCCCTGTCCAGTCCTCCCATGCTGTACAGTTCTCAGAGCAGGAGATGGATGAGAACCCCCAAAACCAAGATGGCAACGGCTAACAGCAAGGCCAGTCCACGCCGGAGAAGAAGTTGCTTGCAGGATAAGGCACCTGGTGTCGGAGAAGTGATAAACTGGGGCATCTCTTCACCAGGAAAGGGTTGATGATCCCCTAAGTTTTCACCCGGGTGGACAAGACAACTGAGGGTATCTCCGTTGGGCACCTCCAAATTCATCGCAAGATAATCTGTGTATAGACCACATGCAAAGGAGTAAACGTTACTGATTGATACGCTCGACATGGCCATCTGATGCTGGTGAATACACAGTAGGCCTGGCCTAAGAACCACAACTGGGTCACTTACTGTCTCATCCCAACCCACCTCACAGGATTGTTCTGGTGGGGAAAAAGAGGAAGGCGTATTGGATATATTCGCCATCTTGAATTATTTGCAAAAATAATAAAGGTGGAATCCAGAGAAATAAATAAAATAGATGGCCTTGCATTGACCAAATGTAAAATGCAGTCAGTGAATAAATACATTGAATAAACCTTGTTAAGAGCCAACGGGTGCTTTTAAAAGTTCTTCAAAAGTTTTTCACATTCTGTTAAAAAAAACAAAAAGGCTTCCTTTTGAAAACCACACACGTCACATCACATCACACAAAGAGTAAGGGATAGGCCATTTTTACCTGCACTAACAGAATCCTCAGCACTTCCTTGTCTGACTGTTAGTCCAGCTCGAATCTGAGCCTAAGAGAAACAAACAAGCAGAATAAAATTGAAGACTGTGTGAAGAGCCAGGATGCCATAGTACAGAGTGTTAAACTCAAGGCCCGGGGGGTGGATCCGGCCCACGGGGTCCTTAGATCTGGCCCGCAGGGCTGCCCTGGAAACAGCAAAGGACCGGTCCGTGGTGCCACTGCCAGTGAAAATGGAGCTCGGGAGGGCTGCATGCGGCCGGCCCGAGCTCCGTTTTCGCTGGCAGAGTGCTCGGGCCTCCGCGCCCAGACACGAGTGACGTTGAGCTGGCCCTGACCACGCCCACCACGCCCCCTCAAGGTCAAACACAACCCTGATGCGGTCCTCAATGAAATCAAGTTTGACTACCCGTGCCATAGTAGTTCATGGTTTGCTGCTGTTCTGAGCCAAGCCCATGAACCCATTCCTCAGCTGGTACTACTGAGGACAAGGCGCGATCAAATCTGCAGGCAGAGATTTACCTCTTCGGCGGCTTTTTTCCAGTTCATGCGTAAGACGACAACCAAGAAGGATGCGGCTTGCAGAGAGATGCAGACAATTAAACCGGTCCACAGGCCTGCAAGGAGAGCAAGAGGTTGACTACAGAGCCCTGTTTCTCAACCTCTGCAGCTTTAAGACGGGTAGACTACAATTCCCATGGGAATCCTGGGAGTTGAAGTCCACCTGTCTTAAAGTGGCTAAGATTGAGAAACATTGCCTAGACTAGAATTTAAAGCTGTGTATAAAAGCCTCCTCCCGTTTTCCCCCATAACAACCCTGCGAAGTGGGTTGCATCAAAATTACTCTGGGCTGAGGAGGGGATTGCCGGCTAGGGAATTCTGGGACTTGAAGTCCGCCCATTTTAAAGCATGATGGCTGGGGAATTCTGGGAGTTGAAGTCCACCCCTCTTAAAGCATGCTGGCTGGGGAATTCTGGGAGTGGAAGTCCACCCCTCTTAAAGCATGCTGGCTGGGGAATTCTGGGAGTTGAAGCCCACCCCTCTTAAAGCATGCTGGCTGGGGAATTCTGGGAGTGGAAGTCCACCCCTCTTAAAGCATGCTGGCTGGGGAATTCTGGGAGTGGAAGCCCACCCCTCTTAAAGCATGCTAACTGGGGAATTCTGGGAGTTGAAGCCCACCCCTCTTAAAAACCGCTGAGGTTGAGAAACACTATTTTAGTGAGTTTGCCTGTGGAACTCACTGCCACCGGATGGGCAGGGAACCCACTGTGACTCCTCAAGGGGATCTCAAACACTGCACGAGGCACATCTGGCTGGTGCTCTTAAGAGTCCCACAGACCGAGCCAAACATCTGGAGGAGGACAGATTGCAAAGGGGAAACGGCATCTCCTGGCCGGCTCACCCATGACGCCCAGCTTGTACACGAACATCAGCGTAATCCCGATGGGCAACCCGATGACGTAGTAGCCCACCGCGTTGGCGATGGCGCCAATTTTCTGCTTGCCGGCGCCCCTCAGCACCCCTCCGCAAGTGGCCTGGCGAATGGAGGCAGAGCAGGGAGGTTAGGGCAATCCTCTAAAAGAGTCTCCGAGAAGCGTCACTCAATCCTGAGATAAGGATGGCTTAAAATCCCACTCGGCTGGCCTACCTCACAAGGTTGTTGTCCCAAAAACAGGCACATTCTGTTGAGCTGCTTGGAATAAGCCCAGGAAATGCGGCTGCCGCAAAAGACACAAATCCGTTTTCAAAAGTTTCTACGATTTTAGAGCCGCCATCCACCTGCAAGGGGGAGGGGGGGCTCTCCTGGCGTGTCTCTGCATGATGCCCTGTTCTGGCATCTCAACTAGTATAGGTAGTCCTCGACTTACAACAGTTCATTTAGTGACCGTTCAAAGTTACAACGGCACTGAACAAAATGACTTAGGGCCATTTTTCACACTTAACGACTGTCGCAGCGTTCCCCCATGATCACGTGATCAAAATTCAGATGCTTGGACACTGACTCATATTTATGACGGTCGCAGTGTCCCCAGATCACGTGATCCCCTTTTGCGATCTTCTGACCAGCAATCGGGGATGCCCGATTCGCTCAACAACTGTGCTAGTAACCGAACAGCTGCAGCGACTCACTTAACAACCGTGGCAAGAAAAGTTGTAAAATGGGACAAAGCTCACTTAACAACCGTCTCGCTTAGCAACAGGGATTTTTGGCCTCAATTGCGGTCATAAGTTGAGGACTACCTATAGGGGTTGAGAGCCCACTTCGACCTGCAGGAGAGACCCTCCTGGTGTGTCTCTGCATGATGTCCTGTTCTGACCTCCCAATCAATATTCACTGATCCTGCCTTGCAGGCAAGTAGATTGTACGTCTGAATCTGAGGTAACCTGGGCCCCACACCTCAAAATATTACTTTCTTCTGACCCACACAATCTGCTCGCACTTCAGGTCCTGCCAATGCTAGGACTCCCCTGAGGGCTAAAATCCAAATAAAAGCAGTCATAAAAAAGTCATTTATCCAACCGCTACGATTTCCACCGGAACGGGATCTATTTGTAATCATGAGGACTAGAAACCTCCTCCTTTTAAAAGTTCAAAAAAAAAAAAGAGAGAGAACTTAATAAAAGTTCTTTTTTTTTTAACTTTTAAAAGGAGCAGGTTTCTAGTCCTCAGGGCTACAAAGTCCGTTTGGGCGCCAAGAGCATCCCACCCACCCCCAACCCGTGGCATTGCGCAACGCCGGAAACTCACCGCCGTGGCATCGAACAGGTGAAAGGGTGAGAAAATCAGCATAACTTTGGAGACCAAAGCAACAATCTCTCTATTGAGGGAAAAAGATATATATATATAAGGAGATCTGAGTTCTAAAGTGTGCACATGTTGTGGCCCGTCAGCGGCCTGTGTGGATTGTAGCTGACTCTGACAGCGAGGAGGCTGGTGTGGTGTTGCACCAGCAGCCTGTGCAGCTGGCACTCGAGTCGAACAATGAGGAGGCTGGAGAAGATGTGGTGCCAGAGGCAGGGACTCAGCCAGGGCCTTCAGAACCTCCAGAAGCTTCCATGGGTGAAGAGGAAGAAGAGGAGGAGCCTCTTCTCGATGCACGGGCGCGCAGAGTGGCCAAAAGGCAGGAGTGGCTCCTCAGGAGGAGGTCTCGAGAGTAAGGCTTGGGGCTAATTGGCCACTCCCTTAGCCTATTTAAGGAGGAACGCCGACTGAAGCAATTTGTAGGGAACAACTTTAGTTCATTGTCCTTCGCGTCTGGATTCTCTGCAAATTGCTTCTGGGCTTTCTGCCAACCTTAGTAAGATTGTGATTACTTTATCTTTGGTTTCTTGTAGGCTGTTAAGAAAGTTTATTAACAGCCTTTGTTTTGAAAAAGACTTGAGTTATTTTAGTAAATTAAGTTTTGTACAAACTTTGTGTCTGCTGCATTCTTTGGGGTCCGTAGCTGGGGCAGAACAGCACGGGAAAAAGTCCATTGGAAAATATAGGTAGCCTTAAACTTACAAACATTCATTTGGCATCCGTTCAAAGTTACAACAGCACTTAAAAAAAAGATTTATGGCCAGTCCTCGCACTTACGACCATCGCATCGACTGGCCCTGTTTGTGTGTGTTTGTGTGTGTGTCATCACAACTTTGGAAACAGTTTTAGTAAGCAAGTTTTGGCGGCTCCGTCGTAAGTTCGAATGGTCGTTAAACAACCGGTTGTAAATCGAGGACAGCCTGTACACGCAAAGGCATGACGGGCAGACTCCCATTCCTGCCTCCCTTCCCTTCCCTTCCTGGGGCGTCTTGAGAAAAAGAGGAAAAAAAAAACAAGGAGAGGCGCTCACTTGTCGTCCGTGAAGATGTAGGCCACCACGTCCTTCAGGGCCGCCAGCAGCGCCGCGAAAACCACCGCAAGGACCCCTGGGAAGGCAGAGGGGAGGGTTAGGGTCTGAAATGTGGGTCCCGGGGGGGTGGGGTGGGGGCATGTGCCAAGGGTTTCAGTCACACACACCCCTTCGCTACTCTAAGGACCCCAAACGATGCCTTGGGAGGGTGGCTGTGGGGGGTGTCGTCCAAGGCATTTTTCAAGTGGGGAGGGATAAATTGGGAGTTAAAGAAGCCAAGGGAGTCAAAGTAAGATCTCCCTCTCCATATTTATCTATATACCTATCTATCGAATTACCTATCTATCCATCATTCATATCTATCTAACTACCTATCTATCAATCATTCTGAATCAATCTATCATCTATCTATCTATCTATCTATCTATCTATCTATCTATCTATCTATCTATCTATCTTTATCCATCCACCCATGTATCCATCCCTATCTCTATCTTATCCTTCTATCATTTACTCATCCATTTCTCTATCTATTTCTCTATTTCGCTCTCTCTCTCTCTCTATTTATCTTCATCCATCCATCTATCCATCTCAAATCTAACTACCTATCTATCAATCATTCTGAATCTATGTATCTATCAATTTGTATCTATCTAATTTATCTCTATCATTATCCATCCATCCCTATCTCTATCTTATCCTTATATCATTTACCCATCCATTTCTCTATCTATTTCTCTATCTATCTATCTATCTATCTATCTATCTATCTATCTATCTATCTTCATCCATCCATCCATCCATCCATCCATTCATCTCAAATTTAACTACCTATCAATCATTCTGAACCTATGTATCTATCTGTATCTATCTAATCTCTATCTATCTATCTATCTATCTATCTATCTATCTATCTATCTATCTATCTTCATCCATCCATCCATCCATCTCAAATCTAACTACCTATCAATCATTCTGAATCTATGTATCTATCTGTATCTATCTGTATCTATCTAATCTATCTATCTATCTATCTATCTATCTATCTATCTATCTATCTATCTATCTATCTATCTATCTTTCTATCTATCTATCATTATCCATCCATCCATCCATCTCTATCTTATCCTTCTATCATTTACCCATCCATTTCTCTATCTATCTATCTATCTATCTATCTATCTATCTATCTATCTATCTTCATCCATCCATCCATCCATCTCAAATCTAACTACCTATCAATCATTCTGAATCTATGTATCTATCTGTATCTATCTATCTATCTATCTATCTATCTATCTATCTATCTATCTATCTATCTATCTATCTATCTATCTATCATTATCCATCCATCCATCCATCTCTATCTTATCCTTCTATCATTTACCCATCCATTTCTCTATCTATCTATCTATCTATCTATCTATCTATCTATCTATCTATCTATCTATCTTCATCCATCCATCCATCCATCTCAAATCTAACTACCTATCAATCATTCTGAATCTATGTATCTATCTGTATCTACCTAATCTATCTATCTATCTATCTATCTATCTATCTATCTATCTATCTATCTATCTATCTATCATTATCCATCCATCCATCCATCCATCCATCCATCCATCTCTATCTTCAACTCCCAGGATTCCCCAGCCGGCATGAACCCCACCCCCTCCTTGGCTTAAAGAGACATACACACCGGTGCAAAGGAGGGCCATGATGCACGACCTCTTGGCTTGGTCAGCATCCCCGGCGCCCAAGGCGTTCCCCACGCGGACACTGGAGGCCACGCTCATCCCCTGTGGCAGCTGAGAAAAAGCTTGTGTGAGTGAAGTCCTTGGTTTTTCACCCGTTTGGAGAGAAAAGTCATAAAATGGGGCAAAACTCACTTAACAATGGTCTCGCTCAGCATCAGAAATTTTGGGCTCAACTGTGGTCGTAAGTCGAGGCCTACCTGTACCAAATTCGATGGGTTTCAAAGCCCTTGTGGACCAAGATAATACTGTAAATCTTTACTTTCTATTAATTTTTTTAACCCTAGCAATGAGCTTTGCTGTTGCAGAGGACTTGTTGTCCCATATGTCTTGAGACGCAACGAGCAATTTTCCGTTTTACATAATGCTTCCTGCTTCTCACAGTCTCCCATAGGTGTTCATTCTTTCTCCTTCCCCGCCCTCCGAATTTAGCAAATTCTTACCAAATATGCGATGGTCGACAGTTCGTAGATGATGGACTGAGCTCCTAATTCCACCGTACTCATTAACCCTGATAGGAGAGAAACATGGTAGAGATCAGGGTGGATAAAAATAGTACAGTGGTTTAAAGCACCCTGTTATTAACACAGCTGCCTGCAATTACTGCAGGTTCGAATCTCGCCAGGCTCAAGGTCGACTCAGCCTTCCATCCTTTCTAAGATAGGTAAAATGAGGACCCAGTTTGTGGGGGCAATAAGCTGACTTTGTATAAATATACAAAAGGATGAAGGCTATTGCTTAACGCACTGTAAGCCGCCCTGAGTCTCCGGAGAAGGGCGGCATATAAATCAAATTTTTTTTAAAAAATGATTTTTTTAAAAAAATCAAAAAATCAGATTTTTTTTATTTAAATCGGATTTTTTTTTATTTAAATCAATTTTTTTTTTATTTTTATCGAATTTATTTTAATAAAAAACTTTTGGGGTAAAAATCTATCGTAAGATAGTTTTCTATTTAAGATACATAAATAATTTAGTTTATTCAGCATGAAATGGAGCTTAGTTATGTAGCAAGAGGCTGTATATTCTGCAACACTGGGACTATCGGTGAGTCAACGGTGGGTCAAAGGAGTAGCAGAGATGACAGTTGCTCTTTAAAAATTATGATTTAAATCGAGTTGATTTAAATCAAGCCTTTTTATACTAGGGATTTAAATCATGATTTAAATTGTGATTTAAATCAACTCGATTTAAATCAAATCCACCCTGGTAGAGATTCAGAAGAGTTACACAAAACAGTGAGACAAGCGGCAGATTGAACGGTAATACCCGTGTTTCCCCAAAAATAAGACCGGGTCTTATTTTCTTTTGGGCCTCAAAAGGGCTTATTTTCGGGAGATGTCTTATTTTTTTTCCATGTACAGGAGGCCCACTTCTTCTGCTTGCTTGTGGCGGGGAGACGGGACAGGAGGCCGCGTGGTATGCTAGAGCCGCTGCCACGAGGCAGGGGGGTAGAAGTGCCTCACACACCCCACCCCAGTTTACCTCAGAGCCCCTGCAGCCAGGCCACCCACACCCCGACACCTGCCTCGCCTTCCAGCCCCATCCAGCAGGACTCTACATGGCCACCGGCCCACTTCTTCTGCTTGCTCGCGGCCACAACGGAGCAGGAGACCGAACAACACACCAGTGCCGTGACCACGAGGCGAGGCGGAGTGTGGTGGAGGTGCTCCACGCGCCAGGCACTGGCTTACCTCAGGGCCCCAGGAGCCAGGCCATCCATGCCCCGACACATGCCTCACCTTGCGGCTGCGAGCGAGCAGAAGAAGTGAGCCCGCGGCCACGTGGGCACCTACTGCACATGGCTGTTGGTGCTGCCGCCACGTGGCAGGTGTTGGAGCATGGATGGCCTGGCTGCGGAGGCCCTGAGGTAAATTGGTGTGAGGTGCTTGCGGCGGCTCCACCTCCCACCTCATGGCCACAGCACTGCAAACAAGCAGATGGAATGGGCAGGCTCTTAAGTAGGGCCTATTTTGGGGGGATAGGGCTTATATCAGGGATGAAATGCTCCCAGTTCGGACCGGATCACCTGATCCGGTAGCGATGGAGGCGGGTGGTTCGGAGAACCGGTAGCTAAAATCCCTGCCCCCCACTCCATTACCCAGCTGAAATTTTAAAAAAAGCATTTTTTCTACAACCTCTTTGGCCGAAAAAATGCTTTTAAAAGTAAAAAAAAAAAAGCCTCTGATGATTGCGCGGCTCAGCTGGGATCATCAGAGGCTTTTAAAAGCATTTTTTCTACAACCTCTTCCGCTGAAGAGGTTATAGAAAAAATGTTTTTAAAGGGAAAAAAAGCCTCTGCTGATCAGGCAAGTCAGCTGGGATCGTCAGAAGCTTAAAAAAAAAAAAGCCTCTGCCGATCAGGCAAGTCAGCTGGGATCGTCAGAGGCTTTTAAAAGCATATTTTTTACAACCTCTTCAGCCAAAGAGGTTGTAAAAAAAAATGGTTTTAAAAGTAAAAAAAAAAAAAGTTGGCCACGCCTACTCAGTCATATTACCCCCACCCACCAAGCCACGCCCACAGAACCGGTAGTAACAAATTTTACATTTCACCACTGGTTTATATTATGCACAAACGTAAAAAAAAAAAAAAACATGCTAGGGCTTATTTTTGGGATAGGTCTTGTTTTTGGGGAAACAGGGTAGCAAAAATAAATATTCAAGAAATAGAATCTGCCTGCAAGCAAGAACTGGTGGGACCACAAAATAGACACAGTCGTGAATTTTGTCATCAACATTTGTCATTAATTAATTTAATTTAATTAATTCAATTTATATGCCGCCCCTCTCCGAAGACTCAGGGCGGCTCACAATACATTTTAAAAAATCATTATAAAAAACATTTAAAAATTAAAAACATTAAAAACTCATTCACGCCATTCATGGCCGGATCTCGCCAGATCACAAGAGCGAGATCAACGGCCCCAGGCCTGCCGGAAAAGCCAGGTCTTCACCGCTTTTCGGAAGGCCAATAGGGTGGGGATGGTCATTAGCGAAGTGATCAACATTCCATTTTGCAGCTACTAAGATTGTTGGACGAGCAGGTACAAAATCAGCCGGGGAAGGAATCGAAGCTTCGTCAGTCAAACAGGAGGGCTGATTTATCACCAGCTTATCAAGTATTTAGGAGACGGGGGGCTTGGCAGCACAAGGACACAACAACCAACAACTTAATAGCCAGCCATCAACACCCCAATCAACAACTAAAAAGCCACGTACAACAGACACCATATAAGCCACACACAAAATGGCCCAAAGAATACACGAAAGCCGTCATAAATGAAGAAAGCTGTTAAGGAATTCGCAGCGTAACCCTTGAATAGCAAGGGTGTGCACATGAAAGCGATTGAGAGTAGATACGAATAAGCACAGCCAACACACAGATACACTGAGTTGTGTTTACTTTCAGGAAATAGTAAGGCACAATCCAATAAACAGTCCAGGTCATACACATATAAAGCAGGAGACAGCAAAACGACAGTCCAGGGATAATCCAATAACAAAGTCTTCTTACCAGTCGTCGTAGTCATTCACAATAAACAGTTCTTCTGGATTTGCAAACAGTAGCATACAGAGATATCAGAGAGCAAGAACGGCAAAGAGAAACAAACCATGTTTCTAGCTCCCTCATAAGGAGATTGGCTACAGAGCTAACCAATCAGGACACAGTATGATGCAATACAGCAGACTTAAAGCTATATTGATGGTTTATATATTGCCAACTCAACAAGGTAGGTAATACTCATTTCCTAACAAAAGCTAAATTGCTCTGGTATTTTAGAATTGAAACAGACAAGGCACAAAACTTTCTCGATATGAAAAACCAAAAAAGTCCTGATAGTAGACATGACAGCAGAAGAGAAGAGAAAGAACTGGAGAAGATCACAAAAATAACAAAGACCCGCAAATAGAAACAGAACGACTGTGGCAAGAGAAAGCAAAGGCAGTACCAAAAGTGATAGGCGTTTTGGGCGCAATCCCAAAACATCTGGAGCACCACTTGAACGCCATCGGAATTGACAAATTCCCCATCGGTCAATTGCAGAAGGCAGCTTTGCTTGGAACAGCTTACATCCTGCCACGAAACCTTGAATATTATTAAACAGCAACATCTGGCTATCCCAGGTGCTTGGGAAGAACTTGACAGGTGGACAAAAATGGCAAATGCTGTCTGAACATCTGGCTGGCTGGGTGAGCACCACTCACCCATCGGAATTGACAAATTCACCATCAGTCAATTGCAGAAGGCAGCTTTGCTTGGAACGGCTTACATCCTTGCCACGAAACCTTGAATATTATTAAAACATTCACATCCGTCTATTCTAGGTCTTTGGAAGGACTCGATAGATGGACAAAAATGCCAGAATCCAGTCTGAACATCTGGCTGACCTTGCGACCGACCATCGTCATAATTAAAATAGATGCAGTTGGGGAAAACCTTTGAACCCAGTCGCATCACCGATAAAAACCAGACAATCTGATGGAATGCCATATTGTCATGGCCCATGCAGAGAAATTTGGGGCTCGGTTTTGGCCGTAAATTGAGGGCTAAGTCCTCGACTTACGGCAGTTCACTTAGTGACCGTTCAAAGTTACAACGGCACTGAAAAAAAATGAGCGTTTTTCACACTCACGACCGTTGCAGCATCCCCGTGGCCACGTGATCAAAATTCAGAACTCTTGGCACCTGACTCATACTTCTGACGGCGGCAGTGTCCCGGGGTCATGTGATCCCCTTTGGCGACCCTCTGACGGGCAAAATCAACGGGGAAAGCCCGATTCACTTAACAACCGTGTTCCTGACTTAACAGCTGCAGTGTTTCACTTAACAACTGTGGCAAGGATGGTCGTAAAACGGGGCACTGTTTAAAACCCTCATTTAACAAGTGTCCGTTTAAAATAGACTGTTTAAAACACTCATTTAACAAGTGTCTCGCTTAGCGACCTACGTTTCGGGCTCGGTTGTGGTCGTAAGTCGAGGACTACCTGTATAACTCCACCTCACCGTAGCAGCAACTCTCCCAGCGAGACAACAAAGAGACCCCTGCTGGGTGAGAGAGAGAGAGAGAAAGGGTCAGGGGGTCTCACCTGCCAGGAAGCTCCCGATCTCAAAGGTCCACCACTCGATGCAGATCATAAACATGCTGGGCAGGGCCAGCCGGATGAAGGGACCCCATTCCTGCAAACACTCCATCGTCCAGCCTGTAAAAGAAGATGGCCGCCGTGTCAGGGCGAGGGGACTGGGTCTCTGGGTCCCTCTGCGTGGGTCTATGTCTGTTTGTGTGTCTGTGTGTGGGTCTTTGTGTCTCAATAACAGAATAACAGAGCTGGAAGGGACATTGGACATCGGAGGCCATCTAGTCCAACCCTCTGGTCAGGGAGGAAACCCTGCACCATTTCAGACAAAGGGTTGACTAGCCTCTTCTTAAAAGTCTCCGGTGTGGGAGCAGAGTCTGTGTTTGCGTGTCTGTGTATCTGTGTGGGTGTCTGTTTTAGAATTAGAATTAGAATTAGAATAACAGAGTGGGAAGGGACCTTGGAGGTCTTCTAGTCCAACCCCCTGCTTAGGCAGGAGATCCAATACCATTTCAGACAAATGGTTATCCAATCTCTTATTGAAAACTTCCAGTGTTGGAGCATTTACAACTTCTGGAGACAAGTTGTTCCACTGATTAATTGTTATCACTTTCAGGAAATTTCTCCTTGTTTCTAGAATAGAATAGAATAGAATAGAATAGAATAGAATAGAATAGAATAGAATAGAATAGAATAGAATAGAATAGAATAGATGAAGTTGGAAGGGACCTTGGAGGTCATCTAGTCCAGCCCCTGCTTAAGCAGGAAACCCTACACCACTTTAGATAAATGGTTATCCAACTTCTTCTTAAAAACTTCCAGTGTTGGAGCATTCACAACTTCTGGAGGCAAGTAGTTCCACTGGTTAATTGTTCTCACTGTCAGGAAATTTCTCCTTAGTTCTAAGTTGCTTCTCTCCTTGATGAGTTTCCACCCATTGCTTCTTGTCCTGCCTTCAGGTGCTTTGGAGAATAGCTTGACTCCCTCTTCTTTGGGGCAGCCCCTGAGATACTGGAAGACTGCTATCATGTCTCCCTTAGTCCTTCTTTTCATTAGACTAGACATGCCCAGTTCCTGCAACCGTTCTTCGTATGTTTTATCCTCCAGTCCCCTAATCCTCTTGGTTGCTCTTTTCTGCACTCTTTCTAGAGTCCACATGTTTTTTACATCGTGGCGACCAAAACCGGATGCCGTATTTCAAGTGTGGCCTTACCAAGGCCTTATAAAGTGGTATTAACACTTCACGTAATCTTGATTCTCTCCCTCTGTTGATGCAGCCCAGAACTGCGTTGGCTTTTTTGGCAACTGCTGCACACGGATGGCTCATATTTAAGGGATTGTCCACTAGGACTCCCAAGATCCCCCTCACAGTTTGTCTATGTCTGCTTGTTTGTGTGTCTATGTATCTGTGGCGCATCAGTGTGTTTGTGTATCTGTTTGTGTATTTTCTGTGTGTGTGTGTGTCTATTTGTGTATTTGTGTCTGTGTGTCTGCATGCCGATGTCGGTATGTGTATCTGGTGTGTGTCTGTGAGCGTGTCTATGCCTGTGGGTTAGGATTATTTTTATTTATTTTATTTATTGGTTCAATTTATATATGCCGCCCTTCTCCGGAGACTCAGGGCGGCTTACAATGCGTTAAGCAACAGCCTTCAGACTTTTGTATATACCTGCTTAGTAGGGCTTTCGCCCCCCCCCCAAGCGGTGTTCTTTTTTATACAAAGTCAGCTTATTGCCCCCACAATCCGGGTCCTCATTTTACCTACCTCGGAAGGATGGAAGTCTGAGTCCACCTTGAGCCTGGTGAGATTCGAACTCACAGTAATTGCAGGCAACTGGCAGCTAAGTGCTACTTAACAGCATTTTAGTCCGCTGCACCACCAAGGCTCTTTATCGTACCCCACCCAGTGTCAACTTTGGTAAGACGAGGGGCCGTATAAAAATAGAATAAATAAATAACTGTCTGAAAACAAGGGCGTTCCTTCTCACGAAAATAAAAGAGAGGAACAAAAGTTTTGCCAGCTGTTCCGGTGATTCTCTCAATGGTTGCCCCCCCCTCCCTCCCCAGGTGGCAAAAATATTCCACTTTTTCCTACCTCCCCAGGTTTCCTTATGGATCTTTTTCCACCAGACGAAGAGGAAGAGCAGAAATGCTTGCAGGTTCTGTGAAAGGGTGTTGGCCCAGGCTGAACCCCTGTGGGAGAGAGAGAAAGACAGAGGGAGAGAGAGAGACAAAGAGAGAGAGAGAAAGAAGGAAAGAAAAACAGAAAGAGAAAGAGAGAAAGAGAGAGAAAGAGGGAAACAAAAAGAGAGAAAGAGACAGAGAGAAAGAGAGAGAAAGAAGGAAAGAAAAACAGAAAGAGAAAAAGAGAGAATGAGAGAGAGAGAGAGAGGAAAGGCAAGAGAGGGAAAGAGAGAGAGAGAAAGAGAAACAGAAAGAGAGTGAGAAAGAAAAAGAGATAGAAAGAGGGAAAGGAGGAAAGAAAAAGAGAAAGAGAGAAAGAGGAAAGGCAAGAGAGAGGGAAAGAGAGAGAGAGAAAGAGAAACAGAGAGAAAGAGAGAGGGGGAAGAGAGAGAGAGACAGAAAGAGAGAGGGAAAGAGAGAGAGGAAAGGAGCAAGAGAGAGAAAGAGAGGGAGGAAAGAGGAAAAAAGAGAAATAGAGAAGAAACAAAGAAACAGAAAGAAAAACAGAAAGAAAGAAACAGAAAGAAAGAGACAGAGAAAAAGAGAGAGAGAGAGGAAAGGCAAGAGAGAGGGAAAGAGAGAGAGAGAAAGAAAAATAGAAAGAGAGTGAGAGTGAGAAAGAAAAAGAGACAGAAAGAGGGAAAGGAGGAAAGAAAAAGAGAAAGAGAGAAATAAAGAAAGAGGAAAGGCAGGAGAAAGGAAAGAGAGAGAGAGAAAGAGAAACACAGAGAGAGAAAGAGAAAGAAAAAAGAGAGGGAAAGAGAGGGGGGAAAGAGAGAGACAGAAAGAGAGAGAGAAACAGAGAGAGGAAAAGAGCGAGAGAGAAAGAGAGGGGGGAAAGAGGAAAAAAGAGAAATAGAGAAGAAACAAAGAAACAAAGAAAAACAGAAAGAAAGAAACAGAAAGAAAGAGACAGAGAAAAAGAGAGAGAGAGAGGAAAGGCAAGAGAGAGGGAAAGAGAGAGAGAGAAAGAAAAATAGAAAGAGAGTGAGAGTGAGAAAGAAAAAGAGACAGAAAGAGGGAAAGGAGGAAAGAAAAACAGAAAGAGAAAGAGAGAAATAAAGAAAGAGGAAAGGCAGGAGAGAGGGAAAGAGAGAGAGAGAAAGAGAAACACAGAGAGAGAAAGAGAAAGAAAAAAGAGAGGGAAAGAGAGAGGGGGGAAAGAGAGAGAGACAGAAAGAGAGAGGGAAACAGAGAGAGGAAAAGAGCGAGAGAAAGAAAGAGAGGAGGGAAAGAGGAAAAAAGAGAAATAGAGAAGAAACAGAGAGAGAAACAAAGAAACAGAGAAAGAAAAACAGAAAGAAACAGAGACAGAGAGAGAGAGAGAGAAAGAGAGAGAGAGAAAAAGAAAGACAGGGAGAAAGAGAAAGAAAGTCAGTCTTAATGTTTGTTTGACTGAACTCATGAGAGCTAGCAACTTCATTCTTCTTACAGGTAGATTTACAACCACAGCAGAGACCAGAATTTCTATCATTAAACAAGGCAGCTATTAAATGCCTGACTGTACCCCCTCTTTTGCCACTATCGATAAGCATAACACTGCAGTCGTTAAGTGAATCCAGCTTTCCCCATTGACTTTGTTCATCAGAATGTCGCAAAAGGGGATCACCTGACCCCGGGACACTGCGACCGTCATAAATATGAGTCCGTTGGCCAAGCGTCTGAATTTTGATCGCCTGACCATGGGGATGCGGCAACGGTCGTAAGTGTGAAAAACGGTCCTAAGCCGCTATTTTTCCAGTGCCGTCCTAACTTCGAACGGTCACTAAACGAACCGCTGTAAATCGAGGGCTACCTGTCTTCTGGAAGATTTCAAGCCGCCTCTCGGGCTGTTTCACCCATGAGAAATTAAGAGCGTTAGGTTTTGAACCCGAGACTTTGGGCCAACGGGAAAATCTGTCGCACTTACACCACGCCCAGTTTGAAGGTGTGCAGGAAAATGGTATTCATGATCACATTCAACACGTTCACCACTACGCCGGTCACTACTTGAGGCAGGAGAACAGCCTGGAATGCAAGAAAAGGATCTGTGAACACAGGGGCATATTTCAGCAATGCTATGACGCAGGCGGAAGCTCAACTGGTTGAACTACAAAGCAAGGCCCAATGTATAAGCTACCTGCAGGCCCCAGACTTCTGACTTTGGGGACAGAAACATCCTAAGTAGAGGCAGCTATTTCTCTCTCTGGGCACAATGAGAATATATCTGCCGAACAAAACTCTGTACTGGCAACAGGAAAGGCATCCGGCCAATAAACACTCATCTCCATTCAGTTGCCCAGAACTCCACCCCGCAAGGGATTATGGAGTCATTAAAAGAAGATGATGAAATATTTACAATATTTTTTATAGATATCAAATAGTGAAGATGTTATTTGATTATACCTAGTGGATTTGTAGAGAATAAGATGAATAAGTTTATGCAAAGCTATTGGAATGTTTCCAGGAAGAATTAAAATAAGTGTATGGGGTAAAAAGTAAAAATAAGGTTTTTATAATATAATTTATTCGAGATTGGTTAAAATATTTTGTTAATGTGTTAATATCTGTAAGGGTTGGAGATGTGATGGTTAATTGTAAATGGGCTCGGATTGTGTAATGCTGGAAGAAAGAAGATTTGTTTATTATTGAAGAACGGACAAGAACGAAGTTGGATTGATTACTTTCAAGCAATAACTTGTTTAAATAGTTATATTTAAATATGAACAAGGGGAGTTAAAGTGCAAAAGGGAGATACATTTATAGATAGTTAGCTTATGTTTTTTTTTTATATGTTTGTTAAATGCTATATCCTGGATTTGCTCTGGGAAGTCCGGGGGGGGGGGATGGTTGGGGTAGGAGAGGGGAGGAGGGAAAGGAAAATATGTGTAAAATTTTAAAAAACTTTTTAATTAAAAAAAAAAGAGAAGAAGATGATGATGACATAAGCTCTCACTGTACATATGTAAACAATAAAGTGATCGGTATTTACCCATGTAGTAGGGCTGTATCCAGCAGTGGGTTTCACATTATGTTACTACCGGTTCTCCCTTCTCATCTTACCTTTCCTACTACCTTCTCCTATCTATGATTTATCACTTGTTGTATCTTATGATTAATGATTGTAACTATGATCTATATGATAGAAGACCTATCGCTTTGTTTATTTGCATGTACACTGCGAGCTTATGAACCGGAGACAAATCCCTTAGGGTGTCCAATCACGCTTGGCCAATAAAGAATTCTATTTTATGCTATTTCAGCGTTATCCTTCCTGGCAAACCGATGGGGAAGAAATGGAGGTAGTGACAGATTTTATCTTCCTGGGCTCCAAGATCACCGCAGATGGGGACTGCAGCCAAGAAATTAAAAGATGCTTGCTCCTGGAGAGGAAAGTTATAGCAAATCTAGACCGCTTACTAAAAAGCAGGGACATCACCCTGCCAACAAAAGAGCGTATAGTCAAGGCTATGGTTTTCCCAGTTGCTGTTGTGACCCCGACTCCCGAGCCTGTCCTAACAGAGGAAGAGGACTCAGAAGGTGATGGGGAGGAACTGACAAGGCCTCCCTCTCCAGGACCCTCCTCTCTGGCAATGCCTCAGGTTCCATCCGAAGGCCAGGAGGAACAGCCTGGAGGAAGGCATATCGGAGCACCAATTGATAGGGAGCGAGGATGATGAATCCTGGCTTGATCCCAGGCAGCGTCGGAGGGAGAAGCGTGCGCAGCAACGGAAGAGGTGTGGGAGGGCCAGAGATTGAGCTGAGTCACGGAGCCACGCCCCACCGGGAATAAAAGTGGGTGGGGCTGCTCTTCAGGCTTTGTGACGGTCAAAGTTAAAAACCTGAGAGTCACATCGCTTTACCTGAAGTCTGGCTTGTGCATATTTGGATTGGACCTTGGCTAAACTCTTGCTTCATGGATTACTTTTTTGCTACTGGACCGGACTGAGGATAAACTCTCTCTCGCTTACTGTGAGTGAAAACTGACTTGGCAGGCATTCGGCAGTTTGCTGCCAAAACCTTGGTCTGCCAAGAATTCTAATCTGTTTACCTAATAAAATATTGGCAGGCGTGCTTGGTATTACGTTTGCCTGTGTGAGGAAGGGGGACAGAACAGTTGCAATGTATGGCTGTGAAAGTTGGACCATAAGGAAGGCTGAGCGCCAAAGAATTGAGGCCTTTGAGGAGCTGGAGAAGACTCCTGCGAGAATTGAGACCTTTGAGATGCTGGAGAAGACTCCTGCGAGTCCCTTGGACTTCAAGGTGATCCAACCGATCAGTCCTAGTGGAGATCAACCCTGACTGCTCTTTAGAAGGTCAGATCCTGAAGAGGAAACTCAAATGCTTTGGCCACCTAATGAGAAGAAAGTATTCACTGGAGAAGAACCTAATGCTGGGAACGATGGAGGGCAAAAGAAGAAGGGGACGGCAGAGAACGAGGTGGCTGGATGGAGTCACTGAAGCAGTCGGCGTGTGCTTCAACGTAATGTGAATGATGTAGGAATAGTACAGGGTCAGCTATATGAACACTGAAGGACCCTCTTTATTCACATTATTATAAGAAAGAAATGTGCTTGTTTAGAGATTACACTAAATCAGCTAAATTCCATTCTTGGTAATATATATCTTCTGAGGGGCCTAGCTGTCAAGGATGCAAGGACATCCATATGAAACAAAAAGTTACTTACTGACATTATCCAAAGCAGCCATGAATCTACGCCTCAGCAATCACAGAACTGAGGAAGGTTGTTTAGCTAAGATAATCTTATGAACTAGAATATAATGAAGGAATTTAGTAATTAGAAAGTGTCAATTATAATGTAACAAATGTACAAATGGAAAACTGCTGTGCTCACAAAATCCTTTGTCTTGGATATGTATAAAAGCAGTTGTATCAGAGCTCTTCTTGGTTCAGAATTGCAGATACAAATCTGATTCTGAAACTGCGCAATAAACCGTCTCTGGCTGACCCAGGAATGTTGTTTGGTCCCATCATTCCATAACAAATGGACTCCAGAGGATGGTAGAGGACAGGGAGGCCTGGAGGGACGTTGTCCATGGGGTCGCGATGGGTCGGACACGACTCCGCAAGTAACAATAATAACAAAAGCATTAGCCTAATCTGCTGCTTTTGAGGTATGGTTGCCTCTCCCAGAAAATTCTCCTTTTAACAACAGACGTACCTGACTTTGCAAATAACGTGTTTCCAGCTGGTAGATGAACGCGGCCTGAAAATGCACCCCAAAAAGATTTAAATTAGTTTCTCTGATTGAAAATCATTTTTTTCATTGTTATTTTATTCACTTTGTTTTATTTTTCCTGACGCGCATGGGGCCCTCAAGGGAGGCGAGGGTCCCAAGTGAAATGTCATTGGGGGGGGGGAGGGGGAAAAGCAACAATTCAGGGAGTCCTCGACTTACGACGATTCATTTTTTTTTCTTTCTTTCCTCTTTAAATTTATCTTCCCCAATATGTCGACGATGCCGGGCAGTTTACAGATCATAAAAATAGAGAAGTAATTAAAATATCTCAATTTTAGCGACCATTCGAAATCGGGACGGGGGTGAAAAAAGTGGCTTGCGACCGGTCCTCGCTTTTACGACCATGAGAATCAGGTGATCATATTTGGTACTTGGCAACAGGCATGGATTTACAATGGTTAGAGCTTCCCAGGGTCACGTGATCTCCATTTGTGACTTTCGCAGTTGGCAAATTCAGTAGAAGCAGCTGAATTCACTCAGACGACCGCATGATTCACTTACTGCCAATCCTTGACTTACAACTACAACCGAACCCAAAATTTCTACCACTAAGCGAGATAGCCGTTAAGTGAGTTTTCCCCCATTTTACGGCCTTTTTTTTGTCCTGGTCGTTAAGTGAATCATGCAGTCGTATAACGAATGTAGCTTCCCCCCAGTTGGCTTTGCTTGGGAGTAGGTCACAAAAGGGGATCACATGACCCCGGGACAATGCTACCGTTATAAATATGAGTCAGTTGCCAAGCATTTGGATCTTGATCATGTGACCGCAGGGATGCTGCAACGGTCATAAGTGTGAGAAACGGCCATAAGTCACTTTTTCCAGTGCCATTGTTCCTTTGAATGGTCACTAAACGAATGGTTGTAAGGGGAGGACTAACTGTACTTGTACATTTAATAACCGTGGCACCAGAAAGGTTTGTGCACGGCTCACTTAACAAGTGCCTTGCTTAGCAACGGAAATTCTGGTCCCAATTGTGGACGTAAGTTGAGGACTACCTGTAACAGGTAGTCCTCGACTTACAACCACCATCGAGCCCAAAATTGATGTTGCTGAGTGAGAAATGTGTTAAGTGAGTTTTGCCCCATTGTACGATCTTTCTTGCCACCGCTGTTAAGTGAATTCCTACAGTTGTGACAGGGTTGGTATGTGAATCTGGCTTCCCCGTTGACTTGGCTTGGCGGGTCGCAAATAGGGGATCGCGTGACCCCAGGACACTGCAACCCCGTCATAAAGCTGAACCTTTATGTTCATGGGGATGCTTCAATGGTCGTTAAGTGTGAAAAACGGTCATAAGTCGCTTTTTCAGTGCTGTTGTGAACGTCGAATGGTCACTAAATGAACCGTTGTAAATTGAGGACTTCCTGTGATTTTTTTTTTTCCTTCAAATCACCTTTTACTTGGGTTCACATTGTACCTTGAACTCTGAACCCGGGTTAATGAAATGTAATGCTTTCCTTCCTCTATTAAGTCAGCTAACAAGCCATCATGTCTTCTTAACCCAGTGTTTCTCAACCTTGGAAGCTTGAAGATGGGTGGACTTCAACTCCCAGAATCCCCCAGCCAGCGCTGCTGGCTGGGGGATTCTGGGAGTTGAAGTCCACCCATCTTCAAGCTATCAAGGTTGAGAAACACTGTCTTAACCCAACAAGCCCTGTTCACACAACCGACAGATGAACAGACTTCCCTGGACCTGATTTCGCCTGGTGTGTGTATGTGTTTGTGCGAATGCAGCCAATGACACACTTACCGGCAGGGCAGGAATAAAGATCATCACATAAATGTGGGTTAATCTGCAAGAAAAAATGAAAAAACATTTTAATGGGATGGGAACAAAAGAAGGACTCGGTGGGGAGGACGGGACATGATAGGAATGGTTCCAGTATCTCAGGGGCTGCCCCAAAGAAGAGGGAGTCAAGCTATTCTCCAAAGCCCCTGAAGGCAGGACAAGAAGCGACGGGTGGAAACTAACCAAGGAGAGAAGCAACCTGGAATTGAGGAGAAACTTCCTGACGGTGAGGACAAATTAACCAGTGGAACTGCTTGCCACCAGAAGTTGAGGGCGCTTCATCACTGGCGGTTTTTATGAAGAGACTGGACAGCCATCTGTCTAGAATGGTATAGGGCCGTGATGGCGAACCTATGGCTCGCATGCCACAGGTGGCATGGGAGCCATATCTGTGGGCACGCAAGCGTTGCCCTAGCTCAGTTCCGATGCCCATGGGTGTGCCGGCCAGCTGATTTTCGGGCCTTCCGGGCCCACCGGAAGTTGGGAAACAGGCTGTTTCCAGCCTCTGGCGGGGGATTGGGAAGGCTGTTTTCACCCTCCCCAGGCTCCAGGAAAGCCTCTGGAGCCTGGGGAGGGCAAAAAAACGGGCCTACCGGGCCCAATGTGCCATCATGTGCCAAAAGTGAGGGGAGCGTGAGGGAGGGATTTTCAGGCCTTCCAGGCCCACCGGAAGTTGGGAAACAGGCTGCTTCCGGCCTCTGGGGGGGGGGGAGGCCATTTTTCACCCTCCCCAGATTCCAAGAAAGCCTCTGGAGCCTGGGAAGGGTGAAAAACGGGCCTACCGGGCCTAATGTGCCATCATGTGCCAAAAGCGAGGGCAGCGCGAGGGGGAGATTTTCGGGCCTTACAGGCCCACCGGAAGTTGGGAAACAGACTGTTTCCGGCCTCGGGGGGGGGAGGGGGGAAGGCCGTTTTCACCCTCCCCAGGCTCCAAGAAAGCCTCTGGAGCCTGGGAAGAGCGAAAAACGGGCCTACCAGGCCAAATGTGCCATCATGTGCCAAAAGCGAGGGGAGCGCGGGGGGGGGGGGATTTTCGGGCCTTCCAGGCCCACCGGAAGTTGGGAAACAGGCTGTTTCTGGCCTCTGGGGAGGGGGGAGGCTGTTTTCACCCTCCCCAGGCTCCAGGAAAGCCTCTGGAGCCTGGGGAGGGCGAAAAACGGGCCTACCGGGCCCAATGTGCCATCATGTGCCAAAAGCGAGGGGAGCATGAGGGGGGGATTTTCGGGCCTTACAGGCCCACCGGAAGTTGGGAAACAGACTGTTTCCGGCCTCTGGGGGGGAGGGGGGAAGGCTGTTTTCACCCTCCCCAGGCTCCAAAAAAGCCTCTGGAGCCTGGGGAAGGCGAAAAACGGGCCTACCGGGCCCAATGTGCCATCATGTGCCAAAAGCGAGGGGAGCGTGAGGGGGGGGTCGTGCGCATGCGCAGGGGGCGGGGGGGGCTTTGAATTATGGGTGTGGGCACATGTGCGCGCAACCCCTCCCAGGCTCCCCCAGCTTTTGGCATGCAATGGCGAAAAGGTTAGCTTATTCAAAGATAGACTGCCCCTTTCACTGGAGGTTCTCCTGCAAGACAAAATTGTCTTGTTGTTGTTGTTTTAAGGGGGAAAAAAATTTAAGGATCTGCTATTAACTCCTTCTTTCCCTAAAAAAAAAAATGTAGGTTTTTTTCCGATGTGAAGATGAACTTTTGACCGAAAAAATATAAGAGAAGGAAAGTTTTTTCTCAAAGTTTGAAACGAAGAAGGAATTAAAAAAACAAAACAAAACAGGAACGAAGAGAAGAGGCAAAAAACAAGAAAGGGAAGAAAAAAAAGACGGTCGCGTAGCTGTTACACAAGAGCAAGGTGTGTTTTTGGAACACAACCCATCCTTTCCTAATTTTTTAAAAAAGCAAAAATAATCCTGCCGGCGTGAAATAGAAGAATCTGTGACGTTAGAGCAGCTCTTTTTGTCCGTTTTTCTTTTCGGTGCTCCACCCAAAAGGAGGAAATTAAAGAGTTGGCTTAATTGGGTTGATTGCTTAATTTGATCTCGACGGGTTTGTGTGAAAGGGACACCTGCGATGGGTGTGTCTTTTGTGTGCGTGTGGGTTGAAAGTAGTGTTATCATAAACCACCTTACGGGTCATCCCCGATTTACGCCCGCAACGGAGCTCAAAACCTTCCGTCGCCGAGACATGTATGAAGTGAATTTTGCCTCGTTTTGCAACTTTTCTTGCCACCGTGGCTAAGTGAGTCGCTGCAGTTGTTAAGTGAGTCACACGGTCGTTCAGTGAATCTGGCTCCCCTGTTGACTTGGCTTGTTAGAAGGTCGCAAAAGGGGATTGCGTGAGCCCGGGACACGCGGCAACCGTCGTAAATATGAGCCAGTTGCCAAGCATCTGAATTTTGACCCTGGGGAATGCTGCAACGGTCGTAAGTGTGGGAAACGGTCATCAGTCACTTTTTTTTCACTAGCGTCGTAACATGGAACGGACCTTAAATGAATGGTCATAAGTCAAGAACTTTCTGTAATCCACCATCACTTGAAATACTCCGTTTTTTTTCTGGAAAAGCTGTACTTCCTGAGTTATTCTATTATTTTGGGGGCCCCTCAAAAACAGATGCTCCCTTGCCTTTTTTGACCTCTCTCCCCCATGGATGACCATGGTTTGTTAGGTGTTTGTTACCCACTGCAATATTTGAGGCAGCCATAGGGAACTGAAGCACAAATAGTCCTCAACTTACGATCACAATTGAGACCAGAATCGCTGTTCTTAAGTGAGATGGTTGTTAAGTGAGTTGCACCCAATTTTACGGCTTACATCATAAAACAGGATGAGGACCCCCCAAAAGGCCGTAAGTGTGACCGCATTACCGAGTCTCTGCAATCACGTAACCATGGGACAAAAGGACTGTCATAACTTCAGAAATGGGACGCGGCATCCTTTTTTCCAAGCAAGTCGTAACTTGGAAGAGTCACTAAGCTACCGGTCATAAGTTGAGGATGACTTATAAAATGAATTGGTTTTAACAATGGTTAGATAATAAAAGTAGAAATTAGAAATGGGAAGAATATTACTATATGTAAGTAAAGATTATTGTTATTATTACTGTTGTTGTTATTATTATTATTATATAGACTTTTATTCATTAAACATGAAACTCAGTCAACTGAACATTCAAAATGCATCACAAATACCACTGACTGGTGCTAATGGTTGATACGAGTTGCTGCCAGCGTCTTAGGTATCAACCAAGTACCTTCTTAAGATGTATTATTATTACTATTATTATTATCACCATTATTATCATTATTATTACTATTAGTAGTAGTAGTACTATTAGGTACATGTAAAAAGACCCAGATAATACACTGTTTATTGAATACTTCTGCATATTAAAGAAAATGTATATATATATATATATATATATATATATATATATATATATATATATATATATATATATATGTATAAAAAAAGGAAAGACTTGCACAAGCCAGAAAAATAAATAGTCCCATTTCACAGACAAAAGCCAGGAAAAGCTCCAGGCCCAGACAAGATTACTCCTTCTTGCTTAAAGGTCTGTGCTGACCAATTGGCCCCCATCTTCACCCGAATCTTCAAGAAATCGCTAGAGATGTGCTATGTTCCTTCTTGCTTCAAATGCTCTACTATCATCCCAGTGCCGGAGAAGCCCACCATCAAGGAACTGAACGACTACAGACCAGTTGCTCTAACATCTGTAGTCATGAAAAGGCTTTGAAAGGCTAGTGGTGTCCCACTTGAAAACCAGAGGCTTTCTTGGAGCCTGGGGAGGGCAAAAACGGCCTCCCCCCAACCCTCGGAGGCCCTCCGGAGGCAGGAAACGGCCCATTGGCCAACTTCCGGTGGGCCCCGGAGGCCTGTTTTTCACTCTCCCCAGGCTCCAGAGCCTTTCTTGGAGCCTGGGGAGGGTGAAAACAGTCTTCCCCACCTTCCCGGAGGCCCTCTGGAGGCCAGAAAGGGCCCATTTCCCGACTTCCGGTGGGCCCAGAAGGCCCAAAATCAGCTGGCCGACTCGCGCATGCGCGCCATAGCTGAGTTAGGGCAAAGCTCACGTGCCCACTGATATGGCTAAGCGTGCCACCTGTGGCACGCGTGCCATAGGTTCGCCATCACGGTCCTACAACATCTTGAATCTCCAAAGACATACGCAAGAGTCCTCTTCATAGACTTTAGTTCAGCATTCAATACCATCATTCCAGACATTCTGTTGTGGCTCCATTATCTGAGCCTGTGTCATCGGCAGGAGAGGACTCCGAGAGTGAAGGAGAGGAGTTGGCAAGGCCTCCCTCTCCAGGACCCTCCTCTCTGGCAATGCCTTCGGTGTCCGCCGAAGAGCAAGAGATAGGGCCGGGGCCAAACACGTCCACGCAGCCACAGGTGGACAGTGATGAGGGTAATGAGTCTTGGCTGGATCCACACCAGCGTCGCAGAGATAAGCGCGCGCAACAGAAGAAAAGGCGTGCCCGAGATTAGGCTGAGTCACTGGACCACACCCCACAGGATATAAAAGGGAGCGTGGTGGCCAGTCAAACCTTGTGACGAACAAAGCTGAAAGCTTCCACGCCATTCTGCATTGCCGGACTTTTGCTTTAAGACTTTACTGGACTATCTCTGGACTTGATTGACTCAGTAATTATTGAGCTGTTTCTTTTGATGTATCAGAAGTGGGGAGAAGCTATGTCGCCTCTTCGTAAATAATAAACTCTTGGCAGGCAGCCACTAGGTTGTTGCCAAGTTCCGTTATCATAAGGAAAAGGATTTTGCCGGCTGGTTTGGTCTTTAACTCTTGAACGTCTGTTGGGGTGTGTGCGTGTGGTTGGGGACAGAACACATTCTTCTAACTAAGCTAAACCAGCTAGTGGTACCTGAGCACCCTTGTAAGGGGATCATAAGCTTCCTAACAGACAGGAAGCAGCAGGTGAAGCTAAGCAGAATCTCATCAGATACCTGTACAATTAGCACAGGGCCCCCCCAAAGCTGTGTGCTCTCCCCACTTCTCTTCTCTCTGCATACCAATGACTGCATCTCTAACGATCCATCTGTTAAACTACCGAAGTTCGCAGATGACACAACAGTGATCGATCTCATTCGAGACAACGATGAATCCACGTACAGACGGGAGGTTGAACAACTAGCCTCGTGGCGCGACTGGAACAATCTGGATGTCAGCGTTCCAGCGCTGACGTATTGAAAGGAGAGGAGAAGCTTGAACTTTGGCCTACTTAATTCCTTTGAAGATTCTGTTTCCTCGGAGATGGGAGGAGGGGGGGGACATTCCTGTGATCTGACAGAGATGGGATGAGGAGAGTGGCTTGGAAGATAGCCAATGAGACGCAGAGAATTGGGGATCGGAAAGGGGGGGATTGGGGGACAAAGGTCAGTGCTGACCGCGAAAGAGCCAGGGACAGATCACTATGCTCAATAAAGAGAAAATTTCCTCAAAGATCGGCAGTTTGGAAATTCATTTAGTTTGAGATAGTATCGAAACCTGACAGAGGAACTGAACACGCTCAAAACCGTAGAAATGGTGGTGGACTTTAGGAGAAACCCTCCCATACTTCCACCTCTCACGATACTAGACAACACAGTATCAACGGCAGAGACCTTCAAATTTCTAGGTTCCACCATATCGCAAGATCTAAAATGGACACCCAACATCAAAAACGTCATCAAAAAAGCACAACAAAGAAGGTTCTTTCTGCGCCAACTCAGGAAGCTCAAACTGCCCAAGGAGCTGCTGATACGGTTCTACAGAGGAATTGTTGAGTCTGTCATCTGCACCTCCATAACTGTCTGGTTTGGCTCTGCAACCCAACAAGACAGACACAGACTTCAGAGGAGAATTAGAACTGCAGAAAAAACCACGGCTACCAACCTGCCTTCCATGGAGGACCTGTATACTCCACGAGTCAAAAAGAGGGCTGTGAAAATATTTACAGACGTCTCATATCCTGGACATAAACTGTTTCAACTCCTACCCTTAAAACGACGCTATAGAGCACTGCACACCAAAACAACTAGACAGAAGGACAGTTTTTTTCTTTTATGTACAGTGACAACATATGCAATTGCGTCCCTTTCTGGACCGGGACTCCTTACGCACAGTCACTCATGCCTTCGTCACCTTCCGTCTGGACTACTGTAACGCTCTCTACATGGGGCTCCCCTTGAAGAGCACCCGGAGGCTCCAGCTGGTCCAGAATGCAGCCGCGCGGGTGATTATGGGAGCGACTTGACGCTCCCATGTAACACCGCTCCTGTGCGAGCTACCCTGGCTCCCGGTGGTCTTCCGGGTGCGATTCAAGGTGTTGGTTGCCATCTTTAAAGCGCTCCATGGCTTAGGACCCGGGTACTTATGAGACCGCCTTCTGCCACCGATAACCTCCCATCGACCAGTACGCTCCCACAGAGAGGGACTCCTCAGGGTGCCGTCGGTCAAACAATGTCGACTGGCGACATTGGGGGGGAGAGCCTTCTCTGTGGGGGCACCTGCCCTCTGGAATGAGCTGCCCCGGGAGATTCGTAGGATCCCCGACCTTCGCACCTTTCACCGCACCCTCAAAACGCTATTGTTTCACCAAGCAGGGCTGGCCTAAATGCTATTTTAATGCGTGGTTTCTATTTTAGCTTTTTCGACCAAATTAATTAATATTTTTAAATTGTCTTTTAACTTTCATATAGTTGTGGGTTTTATTTTTGGCTGTACACCACCCTGAGTCCTTCGGGAAAAGGGCGGTATAAAAATTAATCAATTAATTAATTAAATAAATAAATAAATAAATAAATAAATGCAGCAAGACACACTTGGCCATTAAAAATTCTATTCTATTCTATTCTATTCTATTCTATTCTATTCTATTCTATTCTATTCTATTCTATTCTATTCTATTCTATTCTATTCTATCCCCCATTCAAAAAAAAAAAGAATTTTTAGGATCCGGCTATGGATTTACACCAGGGCTGCTATTCAGCAGGTTCTGACAGGTTCCGCAGAACCGGTAGCGGAAATTTTGAGTAGTTCCGAGAACTGGCAAATACCACCTCTGGCTGGCCCCAGAGTGGGGTTGGAATGGAGATTTTGCATTATCCTTCCCCTGCCACGCCCACCAAGCCGTGCCACGCCCACAGAACCGGTAGTAAAAAAAAAATTTGAATTCCCCCACTGATTTGCACCGTTTTGCAAAACCGAGAGGCGCCCTTTTTTTTTTTTTTGCCGTTTTTCTCGATCTGTTTTGCGGGGTTAGAGACAGATTCAAAACGTCAGGGACTAGCAACATGACTCCCAGCTGCAAATAGATGAGTTCCGGGCACAGGCTGTCAAAGCAAATGGGCCACCGCACCCAGAAGGGATTGTAGTTCAGGAATGCGTGCGTGTCTGCACAAGGCCGGGCATTGGCACACAATCGCCCAAGAACGCCACACAATCACCCGTTCGAGCATGCCCAACCTGGAGACTTCGGGATCCTGTCGGAAAAGCAGCAAGATCCTCTCGGTGTTAAGGAAAAGGGCCCAGCAGGGAAAGCAGAAAAGGAGAAGGATTAGGATGCCCCGTTGCAGGATAGTGCCGACTCTCTTCACGTTCTTACTCCCGTAAGTCTGGTTAAAAGAGAGAGAGAGAGAGAAAATAAAATAAAATAAAATAAAATAAAATAAAATAAAATAAATAAAAATAATAATAAAATAAAATAAAAAAAATAAAATAAAATAAAATAAATAATAAAATAAAATAAAATAAAATAAAATAAATAAAATAAAATAAAAATAAATAGAATAGAATAGAATAGAATAGAAAATAGAATAGAATAGAATAAAAATTAAAATAATAAAATAAAATAAAATAGAATAATAAAAAATAAAATAAAATGAATAAAATAATAAAATAAAATAAAATAGGATAATAAAGAATAAAATAAATAAAATAGAATAAAAAATAAAATAATAAAATAAAATAAAATAAATAAAATAAATAAAATGAAAAATTAAATAAAATGAAAAATAAAATAAATAAAATGAAAAATAAAATAAATAAAATGAAAAATAAAATAAAATATAATAAAATAAAATGTAAAATACATTATCCGTCATTTCCCTCAGGGCAGCTAGGAAATCAGGTTCTTATTACAGGCAGTCCTCAAGCTACGGCCACAACGGGGCCCAAAATTTACGTTGCTAAGTGAAACATTTGTGAAGTGAAATTTGCCCCGGTTTACAAATTTCCCAGCCACGGTTGTTAAGGGAATCATTGCATTTGTTAAGTAAGTCACATGATTGTTAAGTGAATCTGGCTTCCTCATTGACTTTGCTCGTCAGAAGGACGCAAAGGGGATTATTATTATTATTATTATTATTATTATTATTATTATTATTATTATTATTATTATTTATTGAATTTGTATACCGCCCTACTCCCGAAGGACTCAGGGTGGTGAACAGCCAAATAAAATACATATAATACAAATGTTAAAAAAGCATTAAAATACAATTAAATAATTGGCCCGGAAAACAAAATTTAAAACACCCCAAATTCATAAGACAAATTTAAAATTGAAGAATTTTAAAATTTTAAAAACTTGACCCCGGGATCCTGCGACCGTCATAAATAGGAACCAGTTGCCAAGAGTCTAAATTTTTTATCACGTGACCACGGAGATGCTGCAATGGTCATAAGTGTGAAAAACGGTCCCATGTCACTATTTTCAGTAGCCTCGTAACTTGGAGCGGTCACTAAATGAACTGCTACAAGTCGAGGACTACCTCTGTTCACCCACCAAAGGATCTCTGAGCAAAGCGCTGAGGAATTCGAGGACCACAGGCTTAAATTTATACAAATTCTCTTCATTGATAGGAGAGACGCAGAATCATAAGCATATGAGGATCAGAGAAGGGCTTTTATTGCCATGGTCATTAAGCGAATCACCGCAGTTGTTAAGCGAAAGGCACGGTACCTGTGACATGAGGGTGTCGCATACCGATGCCAAGCCGGTACCCACCGAAATGCCAACCACGTTGACGACCTTGAAAGGAGGGAAGGGGGGAAAAGGAAAGGTCAGCACGAGATTTCCACTGTATTTGTCCACCGTTCAGCCTCCAACACCGTCTTTCCCACTCCCAGAATTCCTCAACCATCAATGCACGGAGGGTTGCAGAATTCTGGGTCCGTCTGTCAAAGAATTCTGGGAGTGGAAGTCCACCCCTCTTAAAGCATGCTGGCTGGGGGATTCTGGGAGTGGAAGTCCACCCCTCTTAAAGCATGATGGCTGGGGGATTCTGGGAGTGGAAGTCCATCCCTCTTAAAGCATGATGGCTGGGGGATTCTGGGAGTGGAAGTCCTCCCCTCTTAAAGCATGATGGCTGGGGGATTCTGGGAGTGGAAGTCCACCCCTCTTAAAGCATGATGGCTGGGGAATTCTGGGAGTGGAAGTCCACCCCTCTTAAAGCATGCTGGCTGGGGGATTCTGGGAGTGGAAGTCCATCCCTCTTAAAGCATGATGGCTGGGGGATTCTGGGAGTGGAAGTCCTCCCCTCTTAAAGCATGATGGCTGGGGGATTCTGGGAGTGGAAGTCCACCCCTCTTAAAGCATGCTGGCTGGGGAATTCTGGGAGTGGAAGTCCACCCCTCTTAAAGCATGCTGGCTGGGGAATTCTGGGAGTGGAAGTCCACCCCTCTTAAAGCATGATGGCTGGGGGATTCTGGGAGTGGAAGTCCATCCCTCTTAAAGCATGATGGCTGGGGGATTCTGGGAGTGGAAGTCCTCCCCTCTTAAAGCATGATGGCTGGGGGATTCTGGGAGTGGAAGTCCACCCCTCTTAAAGCATGATGGCTGGGGAATTCTGGGAGTGGAAGTCCATCCATCTTAAAGCATGCAGGCTGGGGAATTCTGGGAGTGGAAGTCCACCCCTCTTAAAGCATGGCTGGCTGGGGAATTCTGGGAGTTGAAGTCCACCCATCTTAAAGCATGCTGGCTGGGGGATTCTGGGAGTGGAAGTCCACCCCTCTTAAAGCATGGCTGGCTGGGGAATTCTGGGAGTGGAAGTCCACCCCTCTTAAAGCATGCTGGCTGGGGTATTCTGGGAGTGGAAGTCCACCCCTCTTAAAGCATGGCTGGCTGGGGAATTCTGGGAGTTGAAGTCCACCCATCTTAAAGCAGGCTGGCTGGGGGATTCTGGGAGTTGGAGTCCACCCCTCTTAAAGCATGGCTGGCTGGGGGATTCTGGGAGTGGAAGTCCACCCCTCTTAAAGCATTGCTGGCTGGGGAATTCTGGGAGTGGAAGTCCACCCATCTTAAAGCAGGCTGGCTGGGGAATTCTGGGAGTGGAAGTCCACCCCTCTTAAAGCATGCTGGCTGGGGGATTCTGGGAGTGGAAGTCCACCCGTCTTAAAGCATGCAGGCTGGGGAATTCTGGGAGTGGAAGTCCACCCCCCTTAAAGCAGGCTGGCTGGGGAATTCTGGGAGTGGAAGTCCACCCCTCTTAAAGCATGCTGGCTGGGGGATTCTGGGAGTGGAAGTCCACCCGTCTTAAAGCATGCAGGCTGGGGAATTCTGGGAGTGGAAGTCCACCCCTCTTAAAGCAGGCTGGCTGGGGAATTCTGGGAGTGGAAGTCCATCCATCTTAAAGCATGCAGGCTGGGGAATTCTGGGAGTGGAAGTCCACCCGTCTTAAAGCATGCAGGCTGGGAAATTCTGGGAGTGGAAGTCCATCCTTCTTAAAGCATGCAGGCTGGGGAATTCTGGGAGTGGAAGTCCACCCCTCTTAAAGCATGCAGGCTGGGGAATTCTGGGAGTGGAAGTCCACCCGTCTTAAAGCATGCAGGCTGGGGAATTCTGGGAGTGGAAGTCCATCCATCTTAAAGCATGCAGGCTGGGGAATTCTGGGAGTGGAAGTCCATCCATCTTAAAGCATGCAGGCTGGGGAATTCTGGGAGTGGAAGTCCACCCGTCTTAAAGCAGGCTGGCTGGGGAATTCTGGGAGTTGAAGTCCACCCATCTTAAAGCAGGCTGGCTGGGGGATTCTGGGAGTTGGAGTCCACCCATCTTAAAGCATGCTGGCTGGGGGATTCTGGGAGTGGAAGTCCACCCGTCTTAAAGCAGGCTGGCTGGGGGATTCTGGGAGTTGGAGTCCACCCATCTTAAAGCATGCTGGCTGGGGGATTCTGGGAGTTGGAGTCCACCCATCTTAAAGCATGCTGGCTGGGGGATTCTGGGAGTTGAAGTCCACCCATCTTAAAGCAGGCTGGCTGGGGGATTCTGGGAGTTGAAGTCCACCCATCTTAAAGCAGGCTGGCTGGGGAATTCTGGGAGTGGAAGTCCACCCATCTTAAAGCAGGCTGGCTGGGGAATACTGGGAGTGGAAGTCCACCCGTCTTAAAGCAGGCTGGCTGGGGAATTCTGGGAGTTGAAGTCCACCCATCTTAAAGCAGGCTGGCTGGGGAATTCTGGGAGTTGAAGTCCACCCATCTTAAAGCAGGCTGGCTGGGGAATTCTGGGAGTTGAAGTCCACCCATCTTAAAGCATGCAGGCTGGGGAATTCTGGGAGTTGAAGTCCACCCATCTTAAAGCAGGCTGGCTGGGGAATTCTGGGAGTTGAAGTCCACCCATCTTAAAGCAGGCTGGCTGGGGAATTCTGGGAGTTGAAGTCCACCCGTCTTAAAGCAGGCTGGCTGGGGAATTCTGGGAGTTGAAGTCCACCCGTCTTAAAGCATGCAGGCTGGGGAATTCTGGGAGTGGAAGTCCACCCGTCTTAAAGCAGGCTGGCTGGGGAATTCTGGGAGTTGAAGTCCACCCATCTTAAAGCAGGCTGGCTGGGGAATTCTGGGAGTGGAAGTCCACCCATCTTAAAGCAGGCTGGCTGGGGAATTCTGGGAGTTGAAGTCCACCCATCTTAAAGCATGCCGGCTGGGGAATTCTGGGAGTGGAAGTCCACCCATCTTAAAGCATGCCAGCTAGGGAATTCTGGGAGTGGAAGTCCACCCCTCTTAAAGCATGCTGGCTGGGGAATTCTGGGAGTGGAAGTCCACTCATCTTAAAGCATGCTGGCTGGGGGATTCTGGGAGTGGAAGTCCACCCGTCTTAAAGCATGCAGGCTGGGGAATTCTGGGAGTGGAAGTCCATCCATCTTAAAGCATGCAGGCTGGGGAATTCTGGGAGTGGAAGTCCATCCATCTTAAAGCAGGCTGGCTGGGGGATTCTGGGAGTTGGAGTCCACCCATCTTAAAGCATGCTGGCTGGGGGATTCTGGGAGTGGAAGTCCACCCGTCTTAAAGCAGGCTGGCTGGGGGATTCTGGGAGTTGAAGTCCACCCATCTTAAAGCAGGCTGGCTGGGGGATTCTGGGAGTTGAAGTCCACCCATCTTAAAGCAGGCTGGCTGGGGAATTCTGGGAGTGGAAGTCCACCCATCTTAAAGCAGGCTGGCTGGGGAATTCTGGGAGTGGAAGTCCACCCGTCTTAAAGCAGGCTGGCTGGGGAATTCTGGGAGTTGAAGTCCACCCATCTTAAAGCATGCTGGCTGGGGAATTCTGGGAGTGGAAGTCCACCCATCTTAAAGCATGCCAGCTAGGGAATTCTGGGAGTGGAAGTCCACCCCTCTTAAAGCATGCTGGCTGGGGAATTCTGGGAGTGGAAGTCCACTCATCTTAAAGCATGCTGGCTGGGGGATTCTGGGAGTGGAAGTCCACCCGTCTTAAAGCATGCAGGCTGGGGAATTCTGGGAGTGGAAGTCCACCCCTCTTAAAGCAGGCTGGCTGGGGAATTCTGGGAGTGGAAGTCCACCCGTCTTAAAGCATGCAGGCTGGGGAATTCTGGGAGTGGAAGTCCACCCCTCTTAAAGCAGGCTGGCTGGGGAATTCTGGGAGTGGAAGTCCATCCATCTTAAAGCATGCAGGCTGGGGAATTCTGGGAGTGGAAGTCCACTCATCTTAAAGCATGCAGGCTGGGGAATTCTGGGAGTGGAAGTCCACTCATCTTAAAGCATGCAGGCTGGGGAATTCTGGGAGTGGAAGTCCATCCATCTTAAAGCATGCAGGCTGGGGAATTCTGGGAGTGGAAGTCCACTCATCTTAAAGCATGCAGGCTGGGGAATTCTGGGAGTGGAAGTCCATCCATCTTAAAGCATGCAGGCTGGGGAATTCTGGGAGTGGAAGTCCACCCCTCTTAAAGCAGGCTGGCTGGGGAATTCTGGGAGTGGAAGTCCACCCCTCTTAAAGCAGGCTGGCTGGGGAATTCTGGGAGTGGAAGTCCACCCATTTTAAAGCATGCAGGCTGGGGAATTCTGGGAGTGGAAGTCCATCCATCTTAAAGCATGCAGGCTGGGGAATTCTGGGAGTGGAAGTCCATCCATCTTAAAGCAGGCTGGCTGGGGGATTCTGGGAGTGGAAGTCCACCCATTTTAAAGCATGCAGGCTAGGGAATTCTGGGAGTGGAAGTCCACTCATCTTAAAACATGCTGGCTGGGGGATTCTGGGAGTGGAAGTCCGCACATCCATGCGCCAGTCAATAGTCAATCCTCACCTTCTCTAATTCTACCGGGGTGACAGTGCTAGAAAATCTCTTTTCCTTCTTCGGCTAAGCGGGGATGTACCTACCGAGACGGCAAGGGTGACGGCATCCAGTTCCACCTTGCCCAGGTGGCCGCAGAAGATGGAGCTCACCACACTGATCAAGAAGCCCAACAGTTGGGCTGTGAACTGGGGAGGAAATTCCAAAGTTAGAGGATCATCCTGAAAGTCGTTTAAATATTTACTTCTGAAAGTCATTCTCTTAAATGGACAAGCCAAACACCACCGTCCGGTATTACCAAACCGCACACTTGTCTCCCAGTGGGGCGTATCTGAGATTGGAATTATAGAATAATAAGAGTTGGAAGGGACCCTGGAGGTCTTCTAGTCCAACCCCCTGCTCAAGCAGGAGACCTTATACCATTTCAGATAAATGGTTGTCCAATCTCGTTTAAAACGTCCAGTGTTGGAGCATTCACAACTTCTGGTGGCAAGTTGTTCCACTGGTTAATTGTTCTCACTGTCAGGAAATTCCTCCTTAGTTCTAAGTTGCTTCTCTCCTTGATGAGTTTCCATCCGTTGCTTCTTCTCCTGCCTTCAGGTGCTTTGGAGAATAGGGTGACCCCGTCTTATTTGGGGCAGCCCCTCAAATATTGGAACACTGCTATCCTGGTCTTCTTCTGGAAACCCACCCCTAACCACCTTGTCCTTCTGAGTTTCCAATAATCTGCCATTTTTACTTCTGGTGTTTTACTTTCTGGTTTCAAATGTCATGGAAAATGGTTCTTCAGCCAGAGACTAGCTTGCTAAAGTTAAGTGAAAAGTGTCCAGATAGTTGTGGAAATACGGTGTATGGTGGTGATTGAGGGGAAAGGGAATTCAAGTATTTTTCCAGGTGCTAAATTCAATACCCCAATACGATATATAAACAATATATAAGCAGATAGAGGGATGGACGGACAGATGGATGGATAGATGGATAAGGAGACAGACAGACAGATGCATATGTAGATAGATAGATAGATGAGAGATAGATAGATGGATGGTGAGTGGATGTGTAACAGACAGACGGATGGATGGACAGGTAATTATGTGAATGGATGGATACATAGACAGATGGACAGACAGATGGATAGATGGATAAGGAGACAGGCAGACGGATAGATAGATAGATAGATAGATAGATAGATAGATAGATAGATAGATGAGAGATAGATGGATGGAAGATGGACAGACCGATGGATAAGGAGACAGACAGACGGATAGATAGATAGATAGATAGATAGATAGATAGATAGATAGATAGATAGATGGATGGATGGACAGGTAATTATGTGAATGGATGAATACATAGACAGATGGACAGACAGATGGACAGATGGATAAGGAGACAGACAGACGTATATGTAGATAGATAGATAGATAGATAGATAGATAGATAGATAGATAGATAGATAGATGGATGGAGGGTGGATGTGTAACAGACAGATGGATGGATAGACAGGTAATTATGTGAATGGATGGATAGGGTGAGTAGATAAGTAGATACATGGATGGATAGATGAGGAATATGTAGACAGAGAGACAAATGGACAGATGGATGGGTAAGTAGGTATATTATAGGTAGGTAGATGGTATGTGGATGGATGGATAGGTGCAGGGAAGGAAGGATAAAGGGGTGGATGGACGAATGCGTGGGTAGGTAGAAACATGGATGGATGGAAGTAGGGATATGTAGACAGAGAGATGGTTGGACAGATGGGTAGGTAGGTAGATGGATGGATGGGTATGTAGGCTGATGGATGGAGGGAGGGAGGGATGAAGGGTGGATGTAGAGATAGATGAATGGATGGTTGGGAGGGAGGGAGGGAGAGTAGGTACATGGATGGATGGATGGATGGATGCAAGGATACGTATACAGGCGGACGGATGGAAGGATAGGTAGGTACATGGATGGATGGACATGTAGATGGATGGATAGGTCGATAGGTGGATACATGAATGCAGGGGTGGGATTTGGACCGGTTCGAGAAAACCGGATACTAATTTTACATCTGGTTCGCCGAACCGGTAGTTGCAAGGACTGACTGGCCCCTCCCACTCCACCCCTCCCCTCCCAGGAGTCTCTATATGGCCTGTTTTAGGTGCAGGGTCCGCGCGGAGTGCGAAAAATGGGCCTCCTGGAAATACCGGAAGTTTGGATGGCCTCCGGAGCCTGGGGAAGGCTGTTTTTGCCCCTCCCAGAGGCTCGAGGAAAGCCTCCAGAGCCTGGGGAGGGCGAAAATGCCCCCCCATGGTGCAGGAGGCCGAGTAGGCCCCGCCCACCCAAGCAACCAGACAGAGAACCAGTTGCTAAAATTTTTCAATCCCACCCCTGCATGAATGAGTAGGTAGGTAGCAGGGGTGGGTTCTAAATTTTTTTACTACCAGTTCTGTGGGCGTGGCTCATTTTGTGGGTGTGGCTTGGAGGTCATGTGACTAGGTGGGCGTGGCTAGCTGGCCAGAGTCATTTCTGGAAGGTCCTCGCACTTACGACCAGTCCTCGCACTTACGACCCGACTCATTTGTTTGCTTTTAACACTGATCAGCTGTAGGGCGGCCCTTTGAAGCCCCGCGGCAAGAGTTTAAACAGTTTTTTTTCCCCTCTAGTCATCAGCTGGGACTCAGGAGGCAGCAATAGATTGGGGGTGGGGCCAAATAAAAGGTAAGAATAACGTGGGGGGGGAGGGAGAACCGGTTTGGTGACGTCATATCGTCACCGCTACCGGCTCGGCCGAACCGGACCGAACCGGGAGGAACCCACCACTGGTAGGTAGATACATGGGTGGACGGATGGATAGAGGAATAGACAGACAGATGACAGACGTTGCAAAATACGTTTGCTTCAGCCTATCATTCTGGCTCTGCAACGCTCCACACTCGCGTGCCCTACCTAAGAGTCACCTCCTGCCAATCAAAGCGAGCGTTCGACACACCGGGAGCTCTCTCTCTCTCTCTCTCTCTCTCTCTCTCTCTCTCTCTCTCTCTCTCCCCTTGCGGTCTGCAATCCTCCGAGCCAGACAAACACTCCTTGTGTCTTTTGGTCCCAAAGAGTTTGATCTGGCTCTCGGAACCTGGGAATGCAAACTTTAGCTTGGCGCGTTCTGCACTGAAGGGAAAGACGCCAAGATAAGCGACATCCACCTGGATTAAGTCGGTTTATGCAATCTCCACCCGGCGCGTTTACGTGAGCTATCCGATCTAGGGGCTGACCTTTCTCCCGGCTAAAGGGCGACATGGGGGGGGGGGAGTTACGAAAGGATTTTTATCAAGGAGCAAAGGACAGAAAGTTAGAAAGCATCGTCCTCTCCTCCAAAGCACCAGAAGGCAGGACAAGGAGCGACGGAAGCAACCTGGAATTAAGGAGAAGCTTCCTGACAGTTAGAACAATTCATCGGTGGAACTGCTTGCCACCAGAAGTTGTGGGTGCTTCATCACTGAAGGTTTTTAAGAAGGGACTGGATAGCCACTTGTCTGGAATGGTATAGGTCTCCTAACAGGTCCCTTCCAGCTCTCCTCTCCTCTCTTCTCCTCTCCTCTCCTCTCCTCTCCTCCTCTCCTCTCGGAGGTCATCTAGTCCAACCTCTCACCCAAGCAAGGACATCCTACACCATTTCTGACAGGGGGCAGCCCAGTCTCTTCTTGAAAGCTTCCAGTGATGAAGCTCCCACAACTTCTGAAGGCAACTTCTGTTCCATGGGTTTATTTATTATTTTTATTAATTAAATTTCTATACCGCCCTTCTCCAAATAGGACTCAGGGCGGTGCACAGCCAAGGTAAAAACAGAGCATACAAAATTTAAAAACAGTATTGAAATAATTAAATATTTTGGCCGTAAATTAAAACAACCCAATTTAAAATCAATTTAAAATTTAACTCAAGCCAGCCCAGCTAGTTGAAATAAATAGGTTTTCAGGGCCCGACGAAAAATCCGGAGGTCTGTTATTGTACGTAACTCTGGGGGGAGGTTGTTCCAGAGGGTGGGCGCCATCAGAGAGAAGGCTCTCCCCCTGGGGGTCGCCAGCCGACATTGTCGGTTGATCGGTAGTAAAAGTATCTTTTCTCTAATGGAGTCAAGGGTCTTTCTTTCCAAGGGGAGTAAGCTGGGGCCAGCCTGACACTACCTGTATCAGCAGTTCCTCCCGGTTCGGCCCGGTTCGTGAGAGCCGATAGCGGTGACAATATGACGTTACCGAACCGGTTCTCTATCTTCCGGAGCTGGCCCTCCCGCCCGCCCCGGCGTTATGCCGACCTTATATGTCGGGTTTTTTTGCCCATCTGAAAGGTGTGGCAGAACGGATTGCTGCGCGCGACTGAAGAGGCGATCGCACGCGAAGCGCGCACACAAAGAGAACCGGTAGTAAAGCCGATTAGAACCCACCCCTGACCTGTAGCCGGGATGGAAGGGACTTTAGAGGACTTCTAGTCGAACGAAGGCAAATCCAGGACAACCATCCCCAAACTTGAGATGCTCCAACTTCTGAAGCCAAACCTTCTCCTTCAAACCCAACCCGAAATGGTGACTATAAAGAAGATATTTTCTGGAAAATTTGGAAACCATTCGTGGACTATGCGCTGGGAAAATTGGATGCTTCGGTACCTGTACCCCGAGAACGTGGATTTTGGCGATCATGAGGATATATCCGAAGAACCAAATCTTCCTTTCTTATGTATAGCACAGGGTGAAGTATTGTATATGCTGTTTGTAATGTTATTTTAATAATAAATAATTTAAAATTTAATAGAGCCTGGTGGCGCAGCAGACTAATAGCCTGTTATTATCATCCAGCTGCCTGCAATTACTGCTAGTTCGAATCTCTCCAAGGCTCAAGGTTGACTCAGCCTTCCATCCTTTCTAAGGTAGGTAAATTGAGGACCCAGTTTGTGGGGGCAATAAGCTGACTTTGTATAAATATACAAAAGGATGAAGGCTATTGCTTAATGCATTGTAAGCTGCCCTGAGTCTCCGGAGAAGAGAATTAATTTTTTAATTAAATTAATTTAATTAATTAAATTAAAAAATAAAAAATAAAAATAAAAAATAAAAAACAAACCCAACCCGGAATTTTTTTTCTGCCTGAAGCAATATCTGGAAAATATCAAGGCTGGACATTATCAGATGATGATCTTAGCTGACTGGGAGTCAGATGTTTCTCATCCGGCAAGGGACAAAGGCCGGCTCAGTTGGGAATAGGGGATGTCCCCTTCTCCAGAACACCGAGAAATAGCACAAACTCTCCGGCCGCCGGCAAAAAGAAAAGAGGAACGCCAGTTGCTCGCACGTAAACCAAGCATTAAGTTCAGGGGGCGGGTTGCAACCCATTTAGCGATGCCCAAGGATATAAGCCGTCTTGCAATTTCCGGCTTCAGATCGGAGGTAAAAAGCTTGCCGTAAATTCCAGGAAATTCCCCCAAAAAGATTCCCGTTGGAAAACCCTTCCCAAATGGTGAATGGATTTATAAATGGAGGAGCATCAGGAAGGGGAGGGATACTATCCAACAGATACAAGAGCTCGAAGAGGCCACTGGATTTTCTGCTTTTTCTTTGAAGACTTTTCGCTTCTCACCTAAGAAGCTTCTTCAGCTCTGTGTGCGCTAAATACATTTGCCGCCTCGAGTGATTTGTAAAAAAAAAAAAAAAACAATCAAAAGGCAAGTATACAAAGACTTAAATAAAAGCATTTCTGTAATTTTATTTTTGGCAGGTGACTGAAGGAACTTTTTTTAAAAAAGGAAAAACAGAGTTATCTTTTGTAGGAACCCTGATTTACGACTGGCCAATGTTTGTCTTGTAATTCTTCCCAAAAGAGGCCTCTGAGCTGACGAAAATGGATGGACGGATGGAGAAATAAGAAACAAAAGAGTCATAAAAAAGAGACTTGATCACTCGATCAAGGTTTCCATTATCAGCTCAAGGTGGGCAGAGCCCAGAAGCTTATGTGAGTAATAAGGACAAAAATCCAAGAAACAGTCTATAAAACTAAAATTATGCCAGAAAAAAAAAGGAAGACAGCCAAAAAATCAGAACAGGGGTGAAATCCAGCAGGTTCTGACAGGTTCTGGCGAACCGGCAGCGGAAATTTTGAGCAGTTCAGAGAACCGGCAAATACCAATTCTGGCTGGCCCTAGAGAGGGGTGGGAATGGAGATTTTGCAATATCCTTCCCCTGGAGTGGGCTGGGAATGGAGATTTTGCAGTATCCTTCCCCTGCCACGCCCACCCCGCCACGCCCACAGAACCGGTAGTAAAAAAAAATTGGATTTCACCACTGCTCCCTTTTCCCACTCACTTACAGATAGTCCTTGACTTACCACCGTTCATTTAGCGACCGTTCGAAGTTGCAACGTCGCTTTAAAAAAGGGACTTTTTCACACTTACGACCGCTCCGGCATCCCTGCGGTCACGTGATAAAAAATTCAGACACGTGGCAACCGGTTCCTATTTATGATGGTCACAGCATCCCGGGGTCACGTGATCCCCTTTTGCGACCGCCTGACAAGCAAGAGCCACGGGGAAGGCAGATTCACTTAACAACCATGTTAATAACTGCAGCGATTCACTTAACAATGGTGGCAAGAAAGGTCGTAAAATGAGGGGAAAACCCACTTAACGCCTGTCTCGCTTAGCAACAAAAATGTGGGGCTCGATTGCGGTCGTAAGCCAAGGACTACCTGTCATTGGCTTAACTCCAGCTTTTTTACATTCTTCCTTCTAGCGTTGGGTAAGGCGTGGTAGACTGCCTTGAGACATAGAGGTTCTTTTCAGCCATCCAGGCAAAAGCCCTGTCCCCAATCTCTTATCCATTCCTCTCTCCAGCCTGGGGGAAGGACCATTCAATCATCCAACTTCTAGAATTTATAAGATTATAGAATTGTAGAACTGGAGGGGACCTCAAAGGTCCTCTAGTCCAACCCCCCCCACGGGCCAAATCAGGAGTCCTTATACCCAGGGGTGGGTTCTAAATTTTTTTACTACCGGTTCTGTAGGCGTGGCTTATTTTGTGGGTGTGGCTTGGAGGCCATGTGACTAGGTGGGCGTGGCTAGCTGGTCAGAGTCATTTCTGGAAGATCCTCGCACTTACGACCAGTCCTCGCACTTACGACCCGACTCATTTGTTTGCTTTTAACACTGATCAGCTGTAGGGCGGCCCTTTGAAGCCCCCCAGCAAGAATTTAAACAGTTTTTTTTCCCTCTAGTCATCAGCTGGGACTCAGGAGGCAGCAACAGATTGGGGATGGGACCAAATAAAAGGTAAGAATAAAGTGGGGAGGGCGGGGGGGAGAACCGGTTTGATGACGTCATATCGTCACCGCTACCGGCTCGACGGAACCGGCGGAACCGGGAGGAACCCACCACTGCTTATACCAGGGATCAGCAACCTGTGGCTCTGGAGCCGCATGTGGCTCTTTCACCCCTCTGCTGCGGCTCCCTGTTTAAGGTTGCCGACTCCTGCCATCCTGAACAAATGGCTGTCCAATCAGAAGGTTGTATCTCTTCCCTTTGACACCTTCTGGGGTCTACGCCCCGTATTTTTTGGGCGGAGAGGGGCTGGGGAGGGGGCAGAAGGAGGTGGGATCTGTTTTTGGAAACCAGCCGGCAGGCGGTGGGTTGTGGGGGCAGGGGTTAGAGGTTTAAAACTCTGTTAAAACCTGTGAATACAGAGCTGATTTCTTTATTTGCTAACTCAGGGGTCTGCAACCTTAAGCACTCAAAGAGCCATTTGGACCCGTTTCCCACAGAAAAGAAAACACCGGGAGCCACAAAACCCTTCCCGTGCCTGACTATTTCCTGAGCGGCCACAAAACTAGCATATGTAGTTGAATTAAATGTTCTATATTCTTCCGAAACTTTTCTTGGATTTATCCATGGATGGCCTACCGGAGGTTGAAAAGCTCAATAAATCGCGTCCCGGCAGGTGTCGCACATTGGCGGTTGTGATGCCTATTTTGAGTGACAGGGAGCCGCAGCAGAGGGGTGAAAGAGCCACATGTGGCTCCAGAGCTGCAGGTTGCCGACCCCTGTGCTAACTCAACAGTCCAAAGAAATAACAGCGTCGCCTTGAATAATTCATTCATTCATTCATTCATTCATTCATTGGAAAGAGGGCTGTTTAATTAATTTGTTTGCCACACGGGTAGTCCTCAATTTACAACAGTTCACTTAGTGACCGTTCAGAGTTACAACGGCACTGAAAAACAGCGACGTATGCTCATTTTTCACACTTAACGACCGCTGCAGCATTCCCCAGGGTCAGGTGATTTACATTCGGATGCTTGGCAACGGACTCACATTTATGACGGTCGCCGCGTCCACAGGGGCTCCCGCGGGATTCCCCTTTTGCGAACCTTCCGACAAGCCAAGTCAAACGTGGAAGCCGGATTCGCTTAACGACTGTGTGACTAGGTTAAACAACCGCCGTGATTCGTTTTAACAACTGAGGCAAGAAAAGTCGCAAAATGGGGCAAAACCACCCTCTCACTCAGCAAACAGAAATTTTAAGTTGAAGACTACCCGTACTCAGTGGTTGGGATTCAGCCGGTTCGTGCAAACCGGTTGTGAAATTGCTGGCTGGCCCCGCCCTGCCTCAGCCCTTCACGCTCTGCCCCTTCCAGGAATCCCCATGCGCCCCGTTTTGGCTCCCAGGTAAGTGCAGGGAGGCCTACTAGGCCCAAAATGGGGTGCAGTGGGTACATGCCCCCCGGCCCGTTTTTGCTCCCAGGGGGGGTGCAGGGGGTGTCACACCCCCTGGGCACGCCCACCATGGCCACGCCCACCCAGCCGGTCATTAGGGCAGAGAACCGGTTGTTCAATTATTTGAATCCCACCACTGCCTGTACTCATAAAAAGTGGGTGCACAGAATCACCCCCCCAAAATATCTGGTTCCCCTAACCCTAACAAACCACAATCGGGTGGATCAAGAGGTGATCAATTCTGCCCCCTTCCTCAAACTTAAATTTTTATATTATTATTTTTTTAAAAAAAAAACAACTTTCTCCCCCTGCTTTTCGCACCAGCCTTCGGTGCACCCCAAATTTCTGGCTCTCCTTTCTCCCCCCCCCCCACCCCATCCTTTTAACTCCTTCTTCTGCGTTCACACAACCTTCCCAGCCAAAAGAAAAAAAAATGATCCCGTTTGCCACTCCGCTTGGAAAGCATTTGGCTTCCTGCCGGCTAAGTCTAATTGATTCTCGGGGTTCTAATTGATTCCTTAATTGATTCTCGAGGTTCAGATAAAGGATCCTCACATATCAATTATTGACAGAAATGGGAGAGGGAAGGGTGGGGCAGGAGTGTGTGTCCATTCACACGACCTAGAGCTAAAATGGTGAGAATTTAGTTCTATCCCAGCTCCAAATAATCACATTTATTTAGCGGGTCATGGGAATGAAAGAACTAAAAGAAAAACAGGATGTGTTGATTTCCATTCCAGCAAAAAGAAACAAGATTAATCCGCCTGGCAACTAAACTAAAATGGAGAGAATTTAATTTCCTTCCAGCTGAAATAAACGTGTATAATCCGGCGGGTCGTATGAACAAACCAAGAAAAAAAATCGGGGTGAGTTTATTCCCGTCCCAATCCCAATTAACACGTGTATAATCCAAGGAGCCGTGTGAACGAAGTAAGAAAAATCGGGGTGAGTTTATTCCCGTCCCAACCCCAATGAACACGTATATAATCCAGCGGGTCGTGTGAACAAACCAAGAAAAAAAATGGGGCGAGTTTATTCCCATCCCAATCCCAATTAACACGTGTAGAATCCAGCGAGTTGTGTGAACGAAGTAAGAAAAATTGGGGCGAGTTTATTCCCGTCCCAATCCCAATTAACACGTGTAGAATCCAGCGAGTTGTGTGAACGAAGGAAGAAAAATTGGGGTGAGTTTATTCTCGTCCCAATCCCAATTAACACAGGTATAATCAAGGGGATGGAGTGAACGAACCAAGATAAAATGGGCTGAATTTATTCCCTTTCCAACACCAATTAACATGTGGATAATCCGGTGGGTCCTGTGAACAAACCAAGAAAAAAACGGGGCGAATTTATTCCCATTCCAGCCCCAATTAACACATGTATAATCTGGCGGGTTGTGTGAACGAACCAAGAAAAAATGGGGCGACTTTATTCCCGTTCCAGCCCCAATTAACACGTGTATAATCTAGCCGGTCCTGGTGAGTTTATTCCCGTCCCAATCCCAATTAACACGTGTATAATCCAGCCGGTCATGTGAACGAACCAAGAAAAAAATGGGGCGAGTTTATTCCTGTCCCCACCCCAATTAACATGTGTAGAATCCAGGGGGTCGTGTGAACGGACCAAGATAAAATGGGTTGAATTTATTCCCATCCCAACCCCAATTAACACGTGTATAATCCGGTGAGTCCTGTGAACGAACCAAGAAAAAAAGGGGGCCAGTTCATTCCCTTTCCAGCCCCAATTAACACGTGTATAATCTAGCCGGTCCTGGTGAGTTTACTCCCGTCCCAACCCCAATTAACACGTGTATAATCCGGCGGGTCGTGTGAACGAACTAGGAAAAAATGGGGCTAGGTTATTTCCGTCCCAACACCAATTAACACGTGTATAATCTAGTCGGTCCTGGTGAGTTTATTCCCGTCCCAGCCCCAATGAACACGTCTAGAATCCAGCCGGTCGTGTGAACGAAGTAAGAAAAAACCGGGCCGAGTTTATTCCCCTCCCAACCCCAATGAACACGTGTAGAATCCGGCGGGTCGTGTGAACGAAGCAACTGGAGCCCGGAGGGTCTTTTTCCCCCGCTTCCCTTCCCCGATCCCTGCTTACCACGGGCCCTCCGATCTTGATCAGCTCCCGGGCTTCCTGCCAAGCGCCGACGGGCAGGAGGCGGCGGAGGCGGCGGGCGCAACGGGAAGCCGAGGGCGGCGGCGGGGAAGGCGGGGAAGGCGGGCGACTCCGAGCCGGCTCCTCCATCACGATCTCGGCGGGGCCCCTTCGGCCATGGAGGGGGCTGGATGGGAGGGAGGGGAGCCGCTCAACGGCCGAGGCGGCAGCAGGAGAAGCAGCGGCGGCGGCTCCAGCAGCTGCGGCTCCCGCGGCCACGTGAAGCCAGGCGAGCAGGGGGCGTGGCCTGGGGGGGAATCCCCGCCGCTATTGGGTGGGACGCGCTGTGACGCGCGCGCCAAGCGGGGGGGGGCGCTGGGGAGGGGGGCTTGCCCCGCCCACTCCCCCCAAAGGCTGGGCTTCCCCTGGGTGGGCGCGGGACACACCACACGCACGCACTGGCCCCCTCCTCTGAAGGCACACTGGGATGGAGGGATGCAGATAATAAATGAGATAGATAGATAGATAGATAGATAGATAGATAGATAGATAGATAGAGGATAGATAGATAGATAGATAGATAGATAGATAGATAGATAGATAGATAGAGGATAGATAGAGAGATAGAGAGATAGATAGATAGATGATAGATAGATAGATAGATAGATAGATAGATAGATAGAGAGATAGAGAGATAGATAGATAGATGATAGATAGATAGATAGATAGATAGATAGATAGATAGATAGAGGATAGATAGAGAGCTAGAGAGATAGATAGATAGATGATAGATAGATAGATAGATAGATAGATAGATAGATAGATAGAGGATAGATAGATAGATAGATAGATAGATAGATAGATAGATAGATAGATGATAGATAGATAGATAGATAGATAGAGGATAGATAGATAGATATAGGGATGGATGGATATAGGGATGGATGGATGGATGCAGATGATAAATGATAGGTAGGTAGGTAGATGGATGAATGGATGGATGGATGGATACAGATGATAAATGAAAAATAGATAGGTAGGTGGATGGATGGATACAGATGATAAATGAGAGATAGGTAGGTATGTGGGTGGGTGGATGGATGGGTGGAGGGATACAGATAATAAAGGAAGGATGGATGGATGGATGGATGGATACAGATGATAAATGAGATAGATAGATGATAGATAGATAGATTAGATAGATAGATAGATAGACAGACAGACAGACAGACAGACAGACAGACAGACAGACAGATAGATATAGGGATGGATGGATGGATGGATACAGATGATAAATGATAGATGGATGGATGGATGGATGGATGGATGGATGGAGATGGATGGATGAATGGATGGATACAGATGATATGGATGGATGCATGGATGCAGATGGTGGATGGATGGATACAGATGATAAATGATAGATAGATAGATAGATAGATAGATAGATAGATAGATAGATACCCTGTTTCCCCAAAAATAAGACATCCCCTGATAATAAGCCCAATCAGGCTTTTGAGCACATGCGCTAAAATAAGCCTTCCCTTAAAATACACTGCTCAAAAAAATAAAGGGAACCCAAGCAGAAGACATCCGAGATCTGAATGAATGAAATAGCCTGATTAAATACTTTGTTCGTTACATACAGTAGTTTTGTGTTCCCTTTAGTTGTCTGAGCAGTGTATAAACTACTGTATGTAACGAACAAAGTATTTAATCAGGCTATTTCATTCATTCAGATCTCGGATGTCTTCTGCTTGTCTTCCCTTTATTTTTTTGAGCAGTGTATTTAAATGCAGAGCTGGAAATCTGGCAAGATGGCATCTTGCTCCGCATGCCCCAAAGTAATAAGACCTCCCCGAAAATAAGGCCAAGCATTTATTTCAGAGTTCAAAAAAAATATAAGACAGGGTCTTATTTTCAGGGAAACACGGTAGATAGATAGATGGATGGATGGATGGATATAGATGATATAGATGGATGGATGGATGGATGGATGGATAGATATAGACAGAGACAGAAACAATTATAAGTAGATGATTGATAGATGATATAAATAGAGAGATGATAGACAGATAAGGATGGATGGAGAGAGAAAGAGAAGAGAGAGAGAGAGACCGAATTTTGCTCAAGAGACTGGGGGGATCATAATGACTGTTGAATCATACTGTAAGTACGAGGACTGATCCTGATCATGTCCCTTCTTTCAGTGTTTTTGTAAGTTTGCTAAATGGTTGCAAGTCGAGGATTGCCTGTAGCGTACTTTCTCCTTGAATCTTCTTTTTCTTAGCTTTCTTGTATACCTTTTTCACTTTATCTTTACCGCCGATTTCTAATAAAAATTAGATATACTCAAAAAAAACAAACAAACCCGAACAAGGCGGGACAAGAAACTCCATCTGTCTTTCTCCAATAAAGCTTCATTGTCCATGCGCAAAGGTCAGGGCTGCCAGAGCAGAGTTACTACACTTCGGAGTTGCAAATATTTGCTCCGTCATCTGTGCTTAACTCAGGGGATGTCCCCGCATCCACAAGCCAGCTTCTTGGGTTGGTTTGTTTCCGGCGCACAGTCCGTTTTTCAGCCCCTCTTAGATTTGTGGCTCTCCCTGAATTTAATCTTTTATATATGTGTGTGTGTGTGTGTGTACTAGCTGGAGGGATGAGGTGGCTCAGTGGCTAAGACGCTGAGCTTGTCAATCAAAAGTTCAGCAATGGTTCGAATCCCTAGTGCCACGTAACGGGGTGAGCTCCCGTGACTTGTCCCAGCTTCTGCCAACCTAGCAGTTCGAAAGCACATAAAAAATGCAAGTAGAAAAATAGGGACCACTTTTAGTGGGAAGGTAACAGCGTTCCGTGCGCCTTTGGCATTGAGTCATGCCGGCCACATGACCACGGAGATATCTTCGGACAGCGCTGGCTCTTCGGCTTTGAAACAGAGATGAGCACCGCCCCCTAGAGCCGGGAACGACACACACATATGTGCAAGGGGAACCTTTACCTTTACCTTACATACTAGCTGATAACCTGGCATTGCCCGGGTTATATTTATTAATACACAGACACACAAACACACCGAGAGGTGTTAGGAGTGTCTTACCGCCACAGTATTTTTTTCCACAGAGTAAGTCATCTGTATACAAAGTTTGGTTGAAATTGCTCGAGGCGTTCCAGAGTTATGCTGGAACATACATACACACACACCCCTAAGGCTGCTCGGGGTGTCTTATCCTCACAGTATTTGTTTCCAGATAGTAAGTCATCTGTGTACCTTCCCACCAAAGATGGTCCCTATTTTTCTACTTGCGTTTTTTACCTGCTTTCGAACTGCTAGGTTGGCAGAAGCTGGGACAAGTCACGGGAGCTCACCCCGTTACGCGGCGCTAGGGATTCGAACCGCTGAACTGCCGACCTTTCGATTGATAGGCTCAGTGTCTTAGCCACTGAGCCACCGTGTCCCTCTCTGGTAATATACCCAACAAGAATATTTCTGGTTTCAGAGTTGTTCCTACTGGGTATCTTTCCAGAAAAAATTAGTAAGGAAAATGCATATTTGATTATACACGTAATAATAGCTGCAAGAATTGTGAATGCTCAAAAAATTGGAAATCAGAGAAAACACCTTTGGAAGAAGTAATAAAAAAAAATTTTAGACTCTGCAGAAATGAATAGATTAACTTTGATGATTAAAGATAAGGAGGAATCAGAATATTTTAAAACATGGAACTATTTTTACACTTGGTTGGAAAAGAGATACAAATGATTAATACTATAATTATGTACAAATGATGATTATAATATTGAATTTAGAAATGAACTGTTAGAACAGTTTGGATGAATATGAAGATAGAAGAAACTTATGGAAGATGGAAAAGAAGCCTAGAAGATAACACCGAGATGTCACAGGGAAGGGAGGATTGATGTATTAAATGTTTGTCTGTCTTAAAAAATAAAATAAAAAATTATTTTAAAAAAAGGAATATTTCTGGTTTCAAATCTATGCGTTGCTTTATCATTTTTTTCTAACCCAAGTACGTATTTTAGTCCAGTATTTTTTTTTTTTTTTTTGCCTTTGGGTATGTCCCTGAAACTTAATCCTAATGTCCATTTTTGACCCCCGTACGATAAGAATATTTGAATTTTTATCTCTTTCGTATCTAGAATTGCGAGAGACATATCGCTTCAACGATAGGATTAAATTCTTTCACGTTCACAACCCCAATATATGATTTTTTTTTTGCGTTTGCAAAATACGTCAAGGACAAAAATGACCCCTGCTAAGTTCCTGGCACTGGGGAAAAAAAGAGCCACTTATGACCGGTCCTCGGGTTTATGACCGTCACAGCATTCCCTACGATCACATGATCAAAATTTGGGCACTGGGCAACTGGCATGTAATTCTCCATTTACAACTCACCGAGTGGTTCTGGACTGTGTGATTCATGTAACAGCTGGAGAGCTTTGCTTAACGTTTATGGCAGAAAATGGTCGTAACAGCAGGGCGACTCACTTAGCAACCGTCTTGCTTAGCAATGGAAATTCTGGTCTCCACTGCGGTCGAGGAGTACTTATATTTTAAAAGGATAATAAGAGATGATAATTTGAGTCTGGTCATTTGGGTCTCCAAGACATCTCCATTGCTAGGGCTTTCTCTCCAGAGTGCTCTCTGCCCAGCCTGGTCCTTCATGTCTCCCAATGGGCAATCATTTCTGTTGTAAATGAGTCCCTCCTCTTCCTCCTCCTCCTCCTCCTCCTCCTCCTCCTCCTATTCTTCCTCTCCTTCTTCTTTCCTCTTCCTCCTCCTCCTCCTCTTCTTCTTCCCCGTCCTCCTCCTCCTCCTCCTCCTCCTCTTCTTCTTCTTCTCCTCCTTCTCCTTCTTCTTTCTCCTTCTTCTTCTTTCTTCTTCTTTCTCCTTCTCCTCTTCTTCTCCTTCTCCTTCTCCTTCTCCTCCTCCTTTTCTTCCTCTCCTTCTTCTTCTTTCCTCTTCTTCTTCTCCCTCTTCTTCTTCCTCCACCCCCTCCTCCCCGCTCCTCCTCCTCTTCTTCTTCTTCTTCTTCCTCTCATTCTCATTCTCATTCTTCTTCCTTCTCCTCCTCTTCTTCCTCTTCTTCTTCTTTCACTGCTCCTCCTTCTTCCTCTCCTTCTTCTTTCCTCTTCCTCTTCTTCCTCCTCCTCCCTTTCTTCTTCTCCCTCTTTTTCTTCCTCCTCTCCCTCCTCCCGTCCTCCTCCTTCTCTTCTTCTTCTTCTTCCTCTTCTCATTCTCATTCTTCTTCCTTCTCCTCCTTTTCTTCCTCTCCTTCTTCTTCTTTCCTCTTCCTCCTCCTCCTCTTCTTCTTCTTCTCCCTCTTCTTCTTCCTCCACCCCCTCCTCCCCTCCTCCCCGCTCCTCCTCCTCTCCTTTTTCTTCTTCTTCCTCTCATTCTCATTCTCATTCTTCTTCCTTCTCCTCCTCTTCTTCCTCTTCTTCTTCTTTCACTGCTCCTCCTTTTCTTCTTCCTCTCCTTCTTCTTTCCTCTTCCTCTTCTTCCTCCTCCTCCCCTTCTTCTTCTTCTCCCTCTTTTTCTTCCTCCCCTCCTCCTCCTCCTCCTCTTCTTCTTTTTCTTCTTCTTCCTCTTCTCATTCTCATTTTTCTTCCTTCTCCTCCTTTTCTTCCTCTTCTTTTTTCACTGCTCCTCTTCTTCTTCCTCTCCTTCTTCTTTCCTCTTCCTCGTCTTCTCCTTCTTCTTTCTCCTTCTCCTTCCTGCATGAAACGGCTGCAAGGGAACCACCAATCTCAGAGGGCATCAAGAATCCCACCGTTGTCCTCCTGCTCCCTACAGTTAGTCCTCGACTTACAACAGTTCATTTAGTGACCATTCAAAGTTACAACGGCACTGAAAAAAAGCGACTCCTGCCCCTTTTCCCCCATGTACGACCGTTGCAACATCCCCGTGGTCATGGAAACAAAATTCAGACACTTGGCAACTGATTCATACTTCTGACGGTTGCAGCCTCCCGGGGGAGTCCTGTGATCCCCTTTAGCGACCTTCTGAAGCCGGATTCACTTAACAACCGTCTTACTAACTGAACATCTGCAATGATTCCCTGAACCACCGTGGCAAGAAAGCTCGTACAACGGGGCAAAACTCACTTGCCCATTGTCTCGCTTAGCGACAGAAATTTGGAGCTCCCTTGTGGTCGTAAGTCGAGGACTCCCCATATCCACTGTTAGTGCTGAAATAACGTTAATAATCCCTTGCTCCTGATCGCCTCCAAATAAGAAGATTAAGCTCAATTCCCCGGTGAATGTTTAACCTTAAATTACCCAACCAGTTGCATTCATTTCCTGTTAAGTGACAGCACCTTCTGGAAAATTCTCTCACGCGACAGCCATTAGCAGAGTCACTTTTGCCTCATTGGGTCTCTAATCCAGGTCAAATGGCACTTACAGGCAGTCCTCGGCTTACGACCGTTCCTTTAGTGACCGTACGAATTTACAACGGCACAGAACCAAGCGACGTATGACCGTTTTGCACACTTAACGTCCCCGTGATTCACATGATCCAAATCCAAGTACATTTGGCAGGCGGCTCGTATTTATGACAGTTGGCGGTGTCCCCGGGTGGGGGTGGGGGGTGACGTGATTCCCTTTTGGCAACCTTCTGACGAGCCAAGTCAACGGGGAAGCAGGATTCGCTTAACAACTGCACCGGTCCACTGAACAATTGTGTGCAAGAAAGGTCGCAAAATGGAGCGAAACTCACCTAACAACCGAATAATTGAATAACAGAATTGGAAGGGACCTTGGAGGTCCTCTAGTCCAACCCCCTGCTGGAACAGGAAATCTATACCATTCCAGACAAAATGGTTGTCCAATCTCTTCTTAAAAACTTCCAGTATTGGAGCATGTACAACTTCTGGAGGCAAGTAGTTCCCCTGGTTAATTGTTGATTGTTCTCATTGTCAGGAAATGTCTTTTTAGTTCTAGATTGGATCTCCCCTTGATTACAGGCCCTCAACTTACGATCACAACTGAGCCCAAAATTTCTGTGGTTAAGTGAATTTGGCCTCATGTTGCGAACTTTCTTGCCATAATTGTTAAGCGAATCACTGCCGTTGTTAAATTAGTCGCACACAGTGGTGGGATTCAAATAATTTAACAACCAGTTCTCTGTCCTAATGACCAGCTGGGTAGGCGTGGCTCAGTGGTCATGTGACCATGTAGGTGTGGCCTACTCAACATCACTCATGTCGATGGATGCTTCGCCTTAGCTGTTACAATGTAATAAGGGTTAACCAGAGAGGCAGTTTCTGTAAGCAGGGCAATAAAGATTAGGCTAGAAACAACACCAGAATGTTTCAGTTCCTTACAGGATTAGCCTTGTAAAGTGGAAAAGAACAAAATAAGATTTCTTCCAACAACCGGTTCTCCGAACTGCTTAGAAGCTTAACAACCGGTTCTCCCGAATAGGTGCGAATAGGCTGAATCCCACCACTGGTCGCACGGTTGTAAAGCGAAACTGGTTTCCCTCTTGATTTTGCTTGTCAGAAGGTCGCAAAAGACTCCGGGACATTGCGACCGTCATAAATAAGAACCAGTTGCCAAGGGTCTGAATTTTGATCACGTCACCATGGGGGTTACTGCGTGTGAAAAACGGTCCTAAGTCACTTCTCTGAGTGTCGTTGTAACTTCAAACGGCCACTAAAAGAAACTGTCATAAAATGAGGACTCCCTGTGGTTTCCATTCTTTGCTTCTTGTCCTGCCTTCAGGTACTTTGGAGAATAGGTTGACCCCAATGGGGATTGGCCCAGTCCACTCGGTCTGGCAGAACCTGTCAATCAAAGGTTCAAAGGTCAATCAATCAATCAAAGGTTTCGGCCAGCAGGGTCTTTCCTTCCATAGCCCCCCAACTCTATAGCTGTCTGAGGAATTCTGGGAGTTGAAGTCCACAAGTCTTAAAGTTGCCAAGTTTGGAGACCCCCTGCTGCTTTGAATTTATTTGTAAAAATAATAAAAGTGACATTACAAATTAATAAATGAAATTAACTTCCTTCCACACGCACACTCCTGCCAGGCACTGAACACTATACAATTAAGTCCTCGGCATATAACAGTTCATTTACTGTCCATTCGAACTTAACAACGGCACTGAAAAAAGTCACCGAGGACCGTTTTTCACACTTAACGACCGTTTGCCGCATCCCCACGGTCGCGGGATCCAATTTAGGATGCTGGGCAACCGACTCGTATTTATGACGGTGGCACTGTCCTCCTGAGGTTGTGGGATCTCCTTTTACGACGTTCTGACAAGCCCTTAACAGCTGTGCTATTCATGAAACCACCGCAGCGCATCGCTTAACGAATGCGTCAAGAAAAGTCGTAAGACGGGGAAAACTCACTGAACAAAATTTCTCACCGAGCGATATAATTTTTGGGCTCCGTTTTGGTCGTACATCGAGGATTATCTGCAGAGCTAACTAGTTGGCAAGGAGAGTTAAGAATAATTAACAAACCTAGCTGGGAAGCCCGCGGATGACTAAACGATGACTAATTAGCTATGCTAATTAGAAGCAGCCACGGTCCCTCAGTTGTGTTGCAAGACAGAAATGCAACTGGGTGTAATTTTACTCTAAATAGATGCCAAAGGTTTGCACCATGAAACACGGCCATTCATTAACGTATCTGGGTGAAAAGGGATCGTCTGCAATTTCCAAAGTCTTCCCGAAGACCCAGGATCAAATCCCTGCCTTTGGAAATTTTAAAATCCAGCATACAAAAAGTCCTCGATTTACGACCGCACTTGAGCCCCAAATTCCTGTTACTAAGCGAGAAAGTTGTTAGGTGAATTTTTTTGCGCCATGTTCCGACCTAGCCTGCCACAGTTGTTGAGTGATCACGGCAGTTGTTAAGTTAGTCACACAGTTGTTAAATGAATCTGGCTAAGCCAGATAGTTGCTAAGTGAGTTATGACTCGTTTTACGACCTTTCTTGCCACAGTTGTTAAGTGAATCACAGAAGTTGTTAAGTGAGTCACAGAGTTGACACAGAGTTGTTAAAGTGAATCTGGCTAAGCCAGACAGTTGCTAAGTGAGCGTTGGCCCACTTTAAGATCGGAAGCAATGCAAAAAGTGGTACAAACATTTCAGACCTTCATTTGGTTATGAAGATGGTTTATTCCCGTGACCTATGGCACGCATGCCACAAGTGGCACGGGGAGCCATATTGGTGGCACGTGAGCTCAGCTGATTTTCGGGCCTTCTGGGCCCACCAGAAGTAGGGAAACAGGATATTTCTTGCCTCCGGAAGGCCTGAGGGGGGTGGGGAAGGCCTTTTTTTTGCTCCGACTGGAAGTTGGAAAATGGACTGTTTCTGGCCTCCAGGGGGAGGGGGGAGGGAAGGCTGTTTTAGCCCTCCCCAGGCTCCTAGAGAGGGTCTGGAGCCTGGGGACAGCAAAAAACAGTCTTACCGGGCCCACCGGGCCATTGCATGCCAAAAGGAGGAGGAGCGCGGGGGGGTCACATTTGCATGTGTGTGGGGTGGGGCGCATAGAATTATGGGTGTGGGCAGACACACGCGCAACCCCCCCGCACTCCCCCCGCTTTTGGCACACGATGGCAAAAAGGTTAGCCATCACTGGTTTATACTATCCAAGGGTACATTTGAGTCAGGAGCAGAGGTGGTATTCAGCCGGTTTGGACTGGTTCACTTGAACCGGTAGCGGAAATTGTGGGTCGGCCTACCCACCCACCCCAGCTCTATGCCATCCTATTTTTGAGGCCAGACACATACATGCCTGAGGAGCTGGCAGCGGAGTCTGACAGCGAGGAGGCTGAATAAGAACATGGGCCAGTCCTGGAGGCTGGGGAAGGCCCGGATGAGGGCTTTGCGTCGGAGGCAGAGATGGGGCCGGGCCATCGAGGAGTGATGTGCGGACTCCGGAGCCTCCAGAGGCTGACAGTAGAGAGGCAGAGGAACAGGAGGAGCCTGTTCCTAGTGCACGTATGAGAAGAGCTGCCAGAAGGCAAGAGCAGCTACAGCAAAGTGGACGACTCAGGAGTAAGGCCAAGAGATGATTGGCCCCTCCCATAAGGCTTAAAAGACCAGCAACGGCTCTTGGCCTCTTTGTCGGAAAACAACGTTGATAGAGTTGTTTATTGTCTTGCTGCATTTATTTCTTGTCGGCGTCTTCTGCTCCTGAACTTTTGCCAAGGGAAGCCTTTGACAGTTTACCTAATTATACCAAGGTTGGTGATTAGACTGAAGAATTTGTGTTATGAAGAATTTGTTTTAATTTAGTTTGGATTACGCTGAGAATGAGTTAATTCTCAGCTAATAAAGTCTGTTTGTTTTGGAACTGTTTACGTCTAATACTACCTACTTGGGCCTGGGTCACAACAGGCGCATGCGTGGACATGCGCGCTCACATTTTGTTGTGCCCCAGCTACGGACCCCAAAGAACGCAGCACACACAAAGTCTGTACAAACCTTAGTTTACTAAATTAAATCGGGTTTTTTTTCAAACAAAGGCTGTTAATTAACTTTCTGAACAGCCTACAAGAATCCAAAGAATAAATAATCGTAATCTTACTATAGTTGGCAGAAAGCCCAGAAGCAATTTGCAGAGAACTAAGATCAAGGCACGAAGTAGGGTGAACGAAGTTGTTCCCTGCAAATTGCTTCAGTCGGCGTTCCTCCTTAAATAGGCTAAGGGAGTGGCCAATTAGCCCCAAGCCTTACTCTCGAGGAGACCTCCTCCTGAGGAGCCACTCCTGCCTTTTGGCAGCTCTGCGCGCCCGGGCATCGAGAAGAGGCTCCTCCTCTTCATCCTCTTCACTTAAGGGAGCTTCTGGAGGTTCTGAAGGCCCTGGCTGAATCCCCGTCTCTGGCATCACGTCTTCTCCAGCCTCCTCACTGTCTGACTTGAACGCCAGCTGCACAGGCTGCTAGCACAGCACTACACCAGCCTCCTCACTGTCCGAATCAGCCACCAGCCGCACAGGCCGCATATGGGCCACAACACATTTGCGGACTGGTAGGGAAAGTAAGTGACTACCACCTCTGGGGCTGGAGAAAGGACCAAATCACATCCCTTATGGGCCAGCAAGCCCAACAGGACCATGTCCACCACGGAAAAAGATGAAGGAGAAGTTCTCGGTTGCCAGGCGGTTTAAACGCTGAGAGATGCTCACCGGATTATTTTCATATTTGTTTTTTTTTTCCCCCGACGACAATAAAATTGTGTGTGTATTACTAGCACTGATGATTGTATTTAGTTGGGTCCTGAAACGTCTGCAAGGAAACCAACAAGCTCAGAGAGCATCAAGGACCGTAGAGTCCCTGTGTCGTTTTCCTTGTTTTTGTCATCATCCTCCCCCTCCTCTTTCTTCTCCTCCTTCCCACAAACCCCACTCCCTTCTAACACTGATGATGTTACCTAGTTGGGTGCTTGAAATGTCTGCCAATCCAGCTCAGAGAGCACAAAGAACCCCACAGTTCTCTTCTTCTTCCTCCTCCTCTCCACAACCCTCCCTCCCTTCTAGCACTGATGTTGCTACCTAGTTGGGTCATGAAACGTCTACAGTGTTAGGATATGGTGTCAGCGTTCCAGCGCTGACATATGAAAAGAGAGAAGCTTGAACTTTTGCCTACTTAATTCCTTTGAAGATTCTGTTTCCTCGGAGATGGGAGGAGGGGGGACATTCCTGTGATCTGACGGAGATGGGATGAGGAGAGTGGCTTGGAAGATAGCCAATGAGACACAGAGAATTGGGGATCGGAAAGGGAGGGATTGGGGGGCAAAGGTCAATGCTGACCTCGAAAGAGCCAGGGACAGATCACTATGCTCAATAAAGAGAAAATTTCCTCAAAGATCGGCAGTTTGGAAATTCATTTATTTTGAGATAGCATCGAAGCCTGACATATGGTTTGACCCTAACAGATTGTCCAGGCAATATATGTGTTCTGTGACTTTAACATGAATATGTATTGTGTGACTTTAAAGTTTTCCTGCTGATTCATTCTAATGCTGAGTCATGCTGTAATTAGATAATCACTGGTTGTAAACGTATTTAAGAAAGGTACTGTAAAGTATTCAGTTGATGATATGCTACCATTGTGTGTGGAGTTGCTACCATTGTGCTATCATCGGTTGGATGGATCTGCTACCATCGTGGTTTGTTACCAGAGTGAATTTGTTATTCTAACCAACTACTGTTTGTGTGGTAAGAAGCTTTTTGTATCACTGGACTGATTTGACTGGCAAAGACTTGGATTGATTTAAAAAACTATGAGATTGCTTTTTCACTATAAAGTATGAAATATGAAGTAAATGTAATGATAAAATATATGAAGCGATTTTTTTATGGGAGTCAAGCCATTGTCAAATAATTGTTAAATGCCTTGGTGGCGCAGCAGACTAAGGCACTAAAGCACTGTTAAGTAGCACCAGCTGCCTGCAATTACTGCAAGTTCGAATCTCACCAGGCTCAAGGTTGACTCAGCCTTCCATCCTTCCGAGGTAGTTAAAATGAGGACCCGGTTTGTGGGGGCAATAAGCTGACTTTGTATAAAAAAGAACACCGCTTAGGGGGGGCCAAAAGCCCTACTAAGCAGGTATATACAAAAGTATGAAGGCTATTGCTTAACGCATTGTAAGACGCCCTGAGTCTCCGGAAAAGGGTGGCATATATGTAAATCAAACCAATAAATGGTGACCCCCAGGGGGTCTGGTGACCCCCAGGGGGAGGGCCTTCTCTGTGGGGGCACCTACCCTCTGGAATCAGCTGCCCCCAGAGATAAGGAGAATCCAAGACCTCGGTGCCTTCCGCCGTGCCCTTAAAACTTTCTTTTTTCAGCAAGCCGGGCTGGCTTAACATATTTTTTAACATATTTTTTAAAAATTTATAAAATTGGTTTGTTATCTTAAATTGGGGCCAAATTAATATATATCCTTTTAATTGTTTTTAATGTTTGTATTGTATGTTTTTATCTGGCTGTACACCGGTCCCTGAGAGTCCCTCGGGAGAAGGCGCGGTATATAAATTCGAAATAAAATAAAACCCTGTTATTAACACCAGCTGTCTGCAATTAAAGTAAGATCGAATCTCACCAGGCTCAAGGTTGACTCAGCCTTCCATCCTTTCTAAGGTAGGTGAAATGAGGACCCAGTTTGTGGGGGCAATAAGCTGACTTTGTATAAAATATACAAAAGAATGAAGGCTATTGCTTAACGCATTGTAAGCCGCCCTGAGTCTCCGGAGAAGGGCGGCATATAAATCAAATTAAAAATAAAATAAAATAAAATAAAATAAATAAAAATAAATGAGAATAATAGCATAAAGGGGTATAAAAAATCGTCAAATCAGAGAAACTAAATAACCTGTAAATTTTGGATATGGGATTAAGCACAAAAGAATTCTAACGGATCGACACCACTTTCTGTCATTGTAACGGATGATGGTTGTTTTATGTTTTGTTATGTTTGTTTTTTTTTTTAATTTAAGCTCAGAGAGTACCAAGGACCCCACAGTCCTCCTCCTCCTCCTCTCCACAAACCCCTCTCCCTTCTAGCACTGATGATGTTACCTAGTTGGGTCAGGAAACGTCTCCAAGAAAACCACCAAGCTCAGAGACCACCAAGGGCCCCACATATTCCTATTTATCATCCAAAGCTCCCCTAATTTTCAGACCTTTTAAATCCAGGGTTTAAAATTGCCCCATTGTTGCGGCCAATTTTATCTCTTACTTCTCGGCCAAGTAAAACCACTCAACCCTTACGGGGAGCCGTGTTTATACGATTCTGGGCTCAACTGCCCGTCCTTTTATTTGCTGATTTTAAAAACATAAAATAACAGGTTTTGCTTTTCCTCATTTCGGACAAAATGATTAATCGCCCTTTTGTTTAATTTACTTCTTTAAGCGGAGACATTATATACAGCTGGTCCTCAGCTTACGGCCACAGTTGCTGTGCCCCAAATTTCCAGGTTGCTAGGCAAGGCAGTTGTTAAGTGAGTTATGCCCCGTTGTACAACCTTTCTTGCTACGGTCGTTAAACGAATCGTGGCCATCGTTCAGTGAATCGTGCAGTCGTTAAGCAAATCTGGTTTCCCCCGTTGACTTTGCTTGTCAGAAGACGACTGGGAAGGTTATCGGTGATCGCGTGACCCTGGCACTGGCAGGCTGCAACTGTGGTGAATACATACATGCCAGCTGGCAGGTGCCCGAATTTCGATCATGTGACCAGGGGGATGCTGCAAGCGTTGTAAGTATGAAAACCGGTCATAAGTCACTTTTTTCAGTGCCCTTGCAACTTCGGTCATTAATCAAAAGGTTTTAAGTCAAGAACTGTGGTTGTCAGTTGAGAACAGAAATACTGTACCTGCTTGAGCAGAGGGTTGGACTAGATGGCCTCCAAGGTCCCTTCAGACTCTGTTATTTTATTCTTCTATTCTTCTAATCTTGTATTCTTCTAATCTTGTATTCTTCTATTCTTCTAATCTTCTAATCTTCTGATCTTCTGACCTTCTATTCTTCTATTCTTCTAATCTTCTATTCTTCTATTCTAATCTTCTAATCTTCTATTCTTCTAATCTTCTATTCTTCTATTCTAATCTTCTAATCTTCTATTCTTCTAATCTTCGAATCTTCTATTCTATTCTTCTAATCCATTCTTCTATTCTTCTATTCTTTTAATCTATTCTTCTATTCTTCTATTCTTCTATTCGTCTATTCTTCTATTCGTCTATTTGTCTATTCTTCTAATCTTCTAATCTTATATTCTATTCTTCTAATCTATTCTTCTATTCTTCTAATCTTCTAATCTACTCTTCTAAACTTCTAATCTTCTATTCTTCTATTCTTCTATTCTTCTATTCTTCTATTCTTCTATTCTTCTATTCTTCTAATCCATTCTTCTATTCTTCTATTCTTCTAATCTATTCTTCTATTCTTCTATTCGTCTATTCTTCTATTCTTCTATTCTTCTTCTATTCTTCTAATCTTCTATTATTCTATTCTATTCTATTCTATTCTATTCTATTCTATTCTATTCTATTCTATTCTATTCTATGTCCTTCTGTTAACTGCCTCTACTTTGGAATAGAATAGAATAACAGAATCGGAAGGGACCTTGGAGGTCTTCTAGTCCAACCCCCTGCCCAGGCAGGAAACCCTATACCACTTCAGACAAATGGTTATCCAACCTCTTCTTAAAAACTTCCAGTATTGGAGCATTTACAACTTCTGGAGGCAAGTGGTTCCATTGGTGAATTGTTCTAACCATCAGGAAATTCCTCCTTAATTCCAAGTTGCTGCTCTCCTTGATTAGTTTCCACCCGTTGCTTCTTGTCCTGCCTTCAGGTGCTTTGGAGAATAGCTTGACTCCCTCTTCTTTGGGGCATCCCCTGAGATACTGGAACATTGCTATCATGTCTCCCCTACTCCTTCTCTTTATTAAACTAGACATTCCCAGTTCCTGCAACCGTTCTTCATATGTTTTATCCTCCAGCCTCCTCCTCCTCTTCCTCCTCATAATAATACTAATAATACTACTACTAATAATAATATACCTATAGTACAGTATACCTATACAACGAAATTCACTTAACACCCAATCTTTGTTTTTTTTTTAATTTGATTTATATGCCGCCCTTCTCCGGAGACTCAGGGCGGCTTACAATGTGCTCAGCAATAGCCTTCATTCTTTTGTATATTTATACAAAGTCAGCTTATTGCCCCCACAAACTGGGTCCTCAATTTACCTACCTTAGAAAGGATGGAAGGCTGAGTCAACCTTGAGCCTTGGCGAGATTCGAACCTGCAGTAATTGCAGGCAGCTGGTCTTAATAATAACAGGGTGCTTTAAACCACTGTACTACCAAGGCTCTTCTCTGCACTCTTTCCAGAGTCTCCACATCTTTTTTACATCATGGCGACCAAAACCGGATGCCATATTCCAAGGGTGGCCTTACCAAGGCCTTATAAAGTGGTATTCACACACTGCCTTGGTGGCGCAGCACTGTTAAGTAACACCAGCTGCCTGCAAGTTCAAATCTCACCAGGCTCAAGGTTGACTCAGCCTTCCATCCTTCCGAGGTAGGTAAAATGAGGACCCGGATTGTGGGGGCAATAAGCTGACTTTGTATAAAAAAAGAACACCGCTTTGGGGGGTGGTAGTATACCTACCTAGTATACCTACTAAGCAGGTATATACAAAAGTCTGAAGGCTATTGCTTAACGCATTGTAAGCCTTGGTAGTACAGTGGTCTAAAGCACCCTGTTATTAAGACCAGCTGCCTGCAATTACTGCAGGTTCGAATCTCGCCAGGCTCAAGGTTGACTCAGCCTTCCATCCTTTCTAAGGTAGGTAAACTGAGGACCCAGATTGTGGGGGCAATAAGCTGACTTTGTATAAATATACAAAAGGATGAAGGCTATTGCTTAGCGCAATGTAAGCCGCCCTGAGTCTCTGGAGAGCGGCGGCATATAAATAAATATTTTTTTTTTTAAAAGCTACCCTGAGTCTCCGGAAAAGGGCAGCATATCAATCGAACCAATAAATAAACAATAAATAAAGATGCTTCCCCATGGAGCGAAAAGCAGCTTCCCTCCATCTACCAAACGTGGGTTCCCAAATCCCTGTCCTTGCCAATGAGGACTAGGACCTTGAAATAAACAACAGCTTCGGAGGCAGGAGTACCCGCTCCTTGGGCCGTGCTATTTTTAATGGCCAGGAGATTTGACTTGGCAGCAGAGTTGAGTTTCATAACAGCTCCTGGAACCTCATCCGTCATTTGACCCCGTGATCATTAATCTTAGAAACATCCCAGCGGCCCAAATCAACTTCCCACCCATGTCTACACACGTCCGAATTTCCCAACCGGCTGCTCCTCCCCGTCTTTTATTGGTTCTGGACGGGCTCCCTCGCTCGCCCTTTGCCCAAAAGGTATCGGACTGTGAAGAAGACAGTCCGGGAGTCCAGATCTGCTTGAAGTCCATCCTGCAGCGGGTGAAAAAACGAGATCAAGGAGAAGAAACCCAATTTTCTTAGAAACCTCAAAAAAATCCTTTCGCCCCACCCCGCGACCTATGGATCAAGGGGCTTCAGACTTGGAGAAGCCCCCACTTGGTACTTCATCCGACGAAGATCCCAAGAGTTCGGTTCTTCCATGCTGCAGGAAATTATGTCGGCTGTTTCCTTCCAATTTCTGGGAAGAGGTGAAGAATATTTTGGTGATGGCCGGGCCGTTGGTAAGTCTTCTTCCCTTTGCAAACTTGCAGCCCATTAGAGATGTTCTTAAGGCAGGTTTTTTTAAAAAAGGACACAGAATAACAGAGTAGGAAGGGACCTCGGAGGTCTTCCAGTCCAACCCCCTGCTGAAGCAGGAAACCCAGTATCAGTTCTGACAAATGGTTGTCCAATCTCTTCTTGAAAACCTCCAGTGTTGGAGCATCCATAAATTCTGGAGGCAAGTCGTTCCACTGATTAATTGTTGTCACTTTCAGGAATTTTCTCCTTAATTCTAGGTTGCTTCTCTCCTTGATTAGTTTTCCTCCATTGTTTCTTATCTTGCTTTCTGGTGCTTTGGAGAATAGCTTGACTCCCACTTCTTTGTGGCAGTCCTTCTGATACTGGAAGATTGGAAGATGTCACCCCAAGTCCTCCTTTTCATTAAACTAGACATATCCAGTTCCTGCAACCATTCTTCACCTCCTCCTACACCACTTCAGACAAATGGTTATCCAACATTGTCTTAAAAACTTCCAGCGTTGGAGCATTTACAACTTCTGGTGGCAAGCTGTTCCACTGATTAATTGTTCTAACTGTCAGGAAATTCCTCCTTAATTCCAGGTTGCTTCTCTCCTTGATTAGTTTCCACCCATTGCTTCTTGTCCTGCCTTCCGGTGCTTTGGAGAATAGCTTGACTCCCTCTTCTTTGTGGCAACCCCTGAGATATTGGAAGACTGCTATCATGTCTCCCCTAGTCCTTCTTTTCATTAAACTAGACATACCCAGTTCCTGCAACTGTTCTTCGTATGTTTTAGCCTCCAGTCCCTTAATCCTCTTTGTTGCTCTTCTCTGCACTCTTTCCAGCGTCTCCACATCTTTTTTACATCGTGGCGACCAAAACTGAATGCAGGATTCCACGTGTGGCCTTCCCAAGGCCTTATAAAGTGGTATTAACACTTCATATGATCTTTTTTTTAAAAAAATTAGATTTATATGCCGCTCTTCTCCGGAGACTCAGGGCGGCTTACAATGCGTTAAGCAATAGCCTTCATACTTTTGTATATTTTTATACAAAGTCAGCTTATTGCCCCCACAAACTGGGTCCTCAATTTACCTACCTTAGAAAGGATGGAAGGCTGAGTCAACCTTGAGCCTGGCAAGATTCGAACTTACAGTAATTGCAGACAGCTGAATGTTAATAACACGCTTTTAGTCTGTTGAGCTATCCAGGCTCCTTGAGCCTGCATAGCTCTTGATTCTATCCCTCTGTTGATGCAGCCTAGAACTGCATTGGTGGCGCAGCGGACTAAAACTGCTGTTAAAGTAGCACTTAGCTGCCAGCTGCCTGCAATTACTGCGAGTTCAATTCTCACCAGGCTCAAAGTTGACTCAGCCTTCCATCCTTCCGAGGTAGGTAAAATGAGGACCCGGTTTGTGGGGGCAATAAGCTGACTTTGTATAAAAAAAGAACACCGCTTGGGGGGGCCGAAAGCCCTACTAAGCAAGTATATACAAAAGTATGAAGTCTATTACTTAACGCATTGTAAGCCGCCCTGAATCTCCGGAGAAGGGCAGCATATAAATCGAACTAATAAATAAGTAAATAAATGAAGTGTGTTGGCTTTTTTGGCAGCTGCAGCAAACAGCTGGCTCAGATTTATGTGATTGTCCACTAGGACTCCAAGATTCACCTTATTCTATCTTGGCTCAGCTATGGTCAGCCGACTTTCATTTTTCTTTTGTTTCTTTATAGAGATTCTCAGTCATCCAGGTTCCACCAAGTCATGGTTGTCCCCAGAGGTTTTTTCCCAAAAGCAACTGAACTTTTTAGTTTTTTTTTTCCTTCAAAACATTTCGCTTCTCATCCAAGAAGCTTCTTCAGTTCTGAAGAAGTGAAATGTTTTTCAAGGGGAAAAAAAGACAAAGAAAGTTCAGTTGCCTTTTAAAAAAAAGTACTTTGGGGATTTTTACTTTATTTATTTATTAAATTTGCTAGGTGTTTGTGGTTTCGTGGCAACCAAACTACCCTTGACAACTAACTCCAATATCTAAGGGGCTGCTATGATTAGAGGACTGGAGGCTAAAACATATGAAGAACGGTTACAGGAACTGGGTATGTCTAGTTTAATGAAAAGAAGGACCAGGGGAGACATGATAGCAGTGTTTCAATATCTCAGGGGCTGCCTCAAAGAAGAGGGAGTCAAGCTATTCTCCAAAGCACCTGAAGGCAGGATAAGAAGCAATGGATGGGAAATAATCAAGGAGAGAAGCAACCTGGAACTAAGGAGAAATTTTTCTGACAGTGCGAACAATTAATCAGTGGAACAGCTTGCCACTAGAAGTTGTGAATGCTCAACACTGGAAGTTTTTAAGAAGAGGTTGGACAACCATTTTTTTGGAATGCTATAGGGCAGCAATGATTAACCTTTTTGCTGTCACGTGCCAAAAGCGGGGGAAATGTGGGGGTGGGTTGCGGGCACGCATGCCCACACCCATAATTCAAGGCTACCCCCGCACCCTGCCTCCCCCCCCCACGCATGCACACGCGGCCTCCTGTGCTCCCTCCGCTTTTGGCACAAGACGGCAAAAAGGTTACCGGTGGGCCCAGTGGGCTCATTTTTCATCCTCCCCAGGCTCCAGAGGCTTTCTTGGAGCGTGGGGAGGGTGAAAACGGCCTCCCCCACCCCACCCCGAGCCCTCCGGAGGCACTCTGGAGGCCGGAAACGGCCTATTTCCCAACTTCTGGTGGGCTCGGAAGCGCCCGAAAATCAGCTGGCTGGCGTACACATGCACGCTGGAACTAGGGCAATGCTTGTGTGCCCACAGATATATTATACAGCTCCGATTTGAGGTTAGATTTTACACCCTGAGACCTATCCTGATGCTCAGGTGTGAAGCAAGCGTCTCTCAATCGAAATGTAGATCGATTCTGCAATCTTGGGAGAGAAATTGCAGGACGAGAGCTATTCTATTACGGTCAAAAATTAAGCATTTTGTTCGGCTACAAAGTTTTAGTCCGAGTTGCATTTTGACCAACGTTAGTGAAGTGCGGCTTCTTTTAAACATTTTATTGCCTTTCATTTCTTAATTATTTAAGATTTCCTTTTTGAGATTAAAGGGGAAGCAAAGAGATGGATAAATTTAGGGGGATTGGAACAACTGATTCAAGCCCCAGTATTGAACTGCGTTATTGCATGAGTTTAATCTATCACGGAGCTTTAAATTTTTTGGTTATAATACTTTAATCCAGGGTTTCTCAACCTTGGAAACTGTAAGAGGGGTGGACTTCAACTCCCAGGATTCCCCAGCCAGCCATGCTTTAAGAGGGGTGGACTTCCACTCCCAGAATTCCCCAGTCAGCCATGCTTTAAGAAGGGTGGACTTCCACTCCCAGAATCCCCCAGCCAGCATGCTTTAAGATGGGTGGACTTCAACTCCCAGAATTCCCCAGCAGCATGCTTTAAGAAGGGTGGACTTCCACTCCCAGAATTCCCCAGCCAGCATGCTTTGAGATGGGTGGACTTCCACTCCCAGAATTCCCCAGCCAGCATGCTTTGAGATGGGGAATTCTGGGTGTTGAAGTCTACCCATCTTAAAGTCGCCTCAGTTGAAAAACACTGCTAATCTACAACTGAACACTAAAATTGCTATTATTGCACCATTTGAACCTATCGGAAACTTAAAGATGCACGACTCCAGATGTTCCAGGACTCACATGGTGGCTCCTACCACACTTCTGGGTGCCACTTTGAAGAGTTTCAAATCTTCACCTGCCTTCTCCTCATCTTTTTTTCCCTTAGACGGTGATTCAGCTCCTGGTGTTCATGATCCACGTCGTCAGCACGATATTTTGCGGCCACATGGGGAAGGTTGAATTGGCATCCGTCACTCTTGCCATTGCGGTGAGTTTCCCTTTTCACGTGTTCCCACCTCCTCCATCTTCATCGGATGGTAAATACCAGCTGACTATTGGCTGACCTCCAAAAGATAAACAGAGTCAGCCCTGGTGGTTTCTGCTTGGGATGGAAGACCACAAGGAAACTCCAAACTCACTTAACAAATGTCTCGCTTAGCAACAAGAAAAATATGATTAAAAAGACTATATATCTGGTTTTGCATAAACTAACCGCAACTAGAATTGTATTTGCATAGCAATGGAAAAATCATGAGATTCCGTCAGAGGGGAATGTAACTAAGAAAATATTAGAATGTGCAGAAATGGATAGATTAACGCTCACTATTAAGGATAAAGAAGAAACAATATTTTTTGATATGGGATGTAATTTATCAATGGGTAGACAATAGAGACAGAAGTTAGAAAAAGAGGAGACATAAAAAGAGGAAATGTTCATGTGGAGAGTTGTTAAAGAAGATGATATTAAGTATTATTGTTATTATTATATTATTAATATCATTGTGATGAATACTACAACAAATATGTGGATTATGATTGTTTAAAAATAACTGTACCCAGATCACATGCTATTTGATGGAAACTTAATGTTATATAAAATAAAACAAATAAAACATTGGGGGGAAGAAATTTTGAGCTCAGTAAATTGAGGACTAGCTGCAGTGTGTTATTGCTATGAAGGTGTAGCTGCAGTTGGAAATTAAAAGGCGAGCTTGGAGTTTAAAATGTAAATTTTACAAATAGAGCACTAATATTAGGATTAAAAGAGGGATTAAACCTTAACCTCTTTTATAATCTCCCTCTTATGATTTTGGATAAGAATAGCAACAGATAGGTAATCTCTGGGTTTTCTAAATTTTTCCTCCTCTTTCTTCCTGTTTTTAGGTGATCAACGTGACTGGCATTTCTATAGGTTTTGGGCTGTCCTCGGCTTGTGACACATTAATATCTCAGGTGGGTCATAATCAGGAGTGAAATCCAGCAGGTTCTGACAGGTTCTGGAGAACCGGTAGCGAAAATTTTGAGTAGTTCGGAGAACTGGCAAATACCACCTCTGTTTGGTCCCAGAGTGGGGTGGGAATGGAGATTTTGCAGTATCCTTTCCCTGCCACGCCCACCAAGCCACACCCACAGAAACGGTAGTAAAAAAATTTGAATTTCACCACTGGTCATAATGCCAGTTTGGGTTTGCAGGGGGCGATGTGGGGATGGCGAAAAAATGATTTGCCCTGGAAATCAGCCGAGCATGGATTGGAAATTCTGCGGAGTTTCTGTCCAAGCTCGGAGTTTGCCAGATACGGAAAGAAAAAAATACAATCCATTTTCCTGATTTTTTTCTCTATTCAGGATGGGCTAAATCTGGGGTTGAGGGAGCCCCCTTCAAAATCCAAAAGAGTGGAATTTTTAATTTTCTGCAAAAGAGATTCCATATTCTCTTTTGCTATTACATGGTTTGAAGGCGCTCCTGAAACAATTATATAAAATCGCTTAACTGTGGGATCCTTGGTGCTCTCTGAGCTTGGTGGTTTTCGTGCAAATGTTTCTGTCAGGATTTGAGGTCGTCTCAAATAAATTGCATTTCAAACAAAGTCTTTGATGAAAAAAACCTCCCATTTATTAAGCACGACATTCTACTCCGACTCCATCGCAGCCAACACTGACTTCCAGACCCAAAACCCTCCCTTTCCGTTCCCCACTCCCCTGCACTCATTGGCCATCTTCCAAGTCACTCTACCCCTAATCTACTGCTCCAGCTCAAAGGAATTTCCCCCCTCCCATCCCATCTCCTAGGGGATATTATCTCCAGGGAAAATAAGTAGGTGAAAAGTCAAACATCCCTTTCCAGACGCCTCCGCTTCTCCTTCTTATGTCATCACTAGAGTAAAATGCAGCTTGAAGTGCTGACAGTTTCATTGCCTGATTAGGTAACACCACCAGTACTAGAAAGTAGTGGGGTTTGCAAAGAAGAGGAGGAGGAGGAGGAGGAGAGATAACCAATCAAAGGGTGACTGTAGGAGGAGGACTGACAGATCCTGGAGGTGGAGTCAAAACAGGAATCAGCCTAGCATCCTAACATAGCCACAAACAAACCTGGCCAAAGCTAACCATTTGTGCCCAGAAGATTCCTGCAGATAGGCTTTTTGCATAAACCCATTTCCTTGGTCTTTCCCCTTTCTTCTTCCAGACGTACGGCGGGAAGAACATGAAACGGGTGGGTACCATCCTCCAACAAGGCATCCTGATTCTTCTCCTCTGCTGTTTCCCATGCTGGGCATTTTTCATCAACACAGAACAGCTTCTGTTGCTGATCCGGCAGGATCCGGAAGTTTCCAGGTGAGAAAGGAGATCAAGGGAGGTACTAATACCACTCCATAAAAGCCTTAGTAAGACCACGCCTAGAAGACTGCGCCCAGTTTTGGTCCCCACACTATAAAAAAGATGTTGAGACTCTAGAAAGAGTGCAGAGAAGAGCAACCAGGATGATGAGGGGGCTGGAGGTTAAAACGTACGATGAACGGTTGCAGGAACTGGGCCTGGCTAGTCTAGTGAAGAGAAGGACCAGGGGAGACAGGAGAGCATCTTCCAATATTTGAGGGGCTTCCACAGAGAGGAGGAAGGGGGTCAGGCTATTTTCCAAAGCAAAAGGAAGGAAGGAAGGAAGGAGGGAGGGAGGGAGGGAGGGAAGGAAGGTGGAAGGGAGGGAACGAAAGGGAGAGAGAGAGAGAGAGAGAGAAAGAAAGAAAGAAAGAAAGAAAGAAAGAAAGAAAGAAAGAAAGAAAGAAAGAAAGAAAGACATCTGAATGAACCATAGATGGACAGAAGACATGGCTGGTCTAGTGAAGAGAAGGACCAGGGGAGACAGGAGAGCATCTTCCAATATTTGAGGGGCTGCTACAGAGAGGAGGAAGGGGGTCAGGCTATTTTCCAAAGCAAAAGGAAGGAAGGAAGGAGGGAGGGAGGGAGGGAGGGAGGGAAGGAAGGTGGAAGGGAGGGAAAGAAAGAGAGAGAGAGAGAGAGAGAGAAAGAAAGAAAGAAAGAAAGAAAGAAAGAAAGAAAGAAAGAAAGGAAAGAAAGAAAGAAAAGAAAAGAAAGAAAGAAAGACATCTGAATGAACCATAGATGGACAGAAGACATGGCTGATCTAGGGAAGAGAAGGACCAGGGGAGACAGGAGAGCATCTTCCAATATTTGAGGGGCTGCTACAGAGAGGAGGAAGGGGGTCAGGCTATTTTCCAAAGCAAAAGGAAGGAGGGAGGGAGGGAGGGAGGGAGGGAAGGAAGGTGGAAGGGAGGGAAAGAAAGAGAGAGAGAGAGAGAGAGAAAGAAAGAAAGAAAGAAAGAAAGAAAGAAAGAAAGAAAGAAAGAAAAAGAAAGACATCTGAATGAACCATAGATGGACAGAAGACATGGCTAGTCTAGTGAAGAGAAGGACCAGGGGAGACAGGAGAGCATCTTCCAATATTTGAGGGGCTGCCCCAGACAGGAGGAAGGGGGTCAAGCTATTTTCCAAGGCACCTGAAGGACAGACAAGGAATCATTTTGAAGATGATGGGATAGAATTACGGGTAATCCTCGACTTAACAACAGTTCATTTAGTGCCGTTCAAATTGCAACGGCACTGAAAAAAGTGTTCTGTCAACTGTGGTCATAATTTGAGGACTAGCTGTGTATCATGCTGGAAGGGCCTGGTTGGGGAATTCTGGGAGTTGAAATCAAGATGGCGTCTGAATTAGAGGCAAGGTTTGAATCCCATTGTCGTGGGTGCCATCTTGATTTTTTGACTACCCTGTCACACACCTCCAACTCCAATAGCCTGGCTAGGTGGCTCAGTGGCTAAGACACTGAGCTTGTCGATCAGAAAGATCGGCAGTTCGGCGGTTCGAATCCCTAGTACAGGTTTCTTGTATGAGCAGGGGGTTGGACTAGATGACCTCCAAGGTCCCTTCCAATTCTATTACTGTAACTCCAGCCGTGATTACAATTGATGTGCTGTTTTTAATTTGCTTTGTGGTTGCTACAGCCAATGCCTGTGTTAATCTTTCAAATCAATAAAGACCATCCCTTAAAAATTCACATCTACTAAGAACATCGCTTCAAAGTTTTAATCCATAAAGAAGATCCATTCAAAATTCACATCGAGTAAAGATTATTCTTTGAAAATTCAAAACCGGCATCAACTGAGAACAGCATTCGAAATTCATGTTAATTAAGAAATCACTGAAAATCCAAATGAATAAACAGCATCAAAATTTGTATCAATTAAGAAAATGGTTCAAAATTCAACTCTATAATGAACCTCCATTCAAAATTCAAATCAATTAAGGACATCTTTTAAAATTCACATCAATTACTATTAATCTTCTCATCGTTCCTATCGCCCATCTCCTCCCACTTATGACTGTATGACTAACTTGTTGCTGTATCCTTACGATTAATATTGTTTCTTAGTATGATTTGATTGCTTATTTGTACCCTATGACTATCATTAAGTGTTGTATCTTATGATTCTTGACAAACGTATCTTTTCTTTTTATGTACACTGAAAGCATATGCACCAAAGACAAATTCCTTGTGTGTCCAATCACACTTGGCCAATAAAAGAATTATATTCTAAATAAGAAATCTATTTAAAATTCCCCTCAAGAAACCATTCAAAATTCGTATCAATTAAGAAAATGGTTCAAAGTTCAAATCTATAATGAACATCCATTCAAAATTAAAATCAATTAAGAACACCATTCAAAATTCACACCGATTAAGAAAACTATCCAAACTTCACATCGATTAAGAAATCACTCAAAATTCAAATCAAGTAAGGACATCCATTCAAGATTCACAGCAATTAAGATCTTCTTTCAGAACTAAAACGAGTAGAGCATCCATTCAAAATATCTAGTCTTTCACAAGATCAGATGATCCCCTCATAAAATTTCCCACAAAACTGGACCTTTTGAATGTAATTAAGTAGACTTTTATATCTTTTTAAAATATATATATATTTATTTATTCTTTAAAGTTTTGAGGGATGTCACAAGACAGGGTTTCTTCAAAGAAGCCGCTTAGAGCTCACAATGTGGTGCCCGAAGAGGCTACGACAAAATATATGAGTTTTTTAAGACTGCCATGAACATGTTCGCGGAATTGAATAATTAGAAATTAATGCCATTTTTTTTGTGTGTCTTTCCAGGCTTACCCAGGTTTATGTCATGATCTTTATCCCAGCACTGCCTGTAAGTTTCCAGCTTTTTCTGAGGTTTTCGCGGGTGTTTGTATGTAGGTCTTTGGTTATTCGGGTTTTCTCCCGCGTAAAATTGGAAGTGTCTTGGCGACGTTTCGACGAAGTCTCATTCGTCATCTTCAGGCTGGTGTTCTCGGCTTCGTGCTTCTAGGAGCACGAAGCCTTCATTGCTCCTAGAAGCACGAAGCCTTCATTGCTCCTAGAAGCAATGTAAGAGCCTTGGTAGTACAGGGGTTTAAGGCACCCTGTTATTAAGCTTATTAAGACCAGCTGCCTGCAATTACTGCAGGGTTCGAATCTTGCCAAGGCTCAAGGTTGACTCAGCCTTCCATCCTTTCTAAGGTAGGTGAAATGAGGACCCAGTTTGTGGGGGCAATAAGCTGACTTTGTATAAATATACAAAAGGACATTGTAAGCCGCCCTGAGTCTTCGGAGAAGGGCGGCATATAAATCAAATTAAAAAAAAAAAAAAAAAAGCATGAAGCCTTCATTGCTCCTAGAAGCACGAAGCCGAAAACACCAGCCTGAAGATGACGAATGAGACTTCGTCGAAACGTCGCCAAGACACTTCCAATTTTACGCGGGAGAAAACTCGAATAACCAAAGACCTACACACATATATATATGCGTGTGTGTGTGTGTGTGTGTGTGTGTGTGTGTGTGTGTGTGTACAGTTAATATTTCAGGTTTCTTCCCGTGTAATTGTAAACATATCCTTAAAAGGGTAGTAGCGAGATTTCGATGGAATCGCATCCATCATCTTCTGGCTGATGTTCTCGGCTTGGTGCCTATGGACAAACTGTGAGATCGTAACTGATGTTT